>NC_136959.1:17856726-17861726 GCF_032717465.1 Coenobita brevimanus
TCATTGTCTCCGAAGCTCTTACTAAATTAGACATTTATGAACGCGTGCTGTACAGAAGAGTAAGAATTACGTATGTATAACAATGAAAACTTCTTCCTTTTGTTAAGCTTTTTCTTTCCTCTTTTTTCTCATCTTATCTATTCTTGACAGCAAGATCACCAGCAAAAGAGTAATAGGTAAATATAAAGCAAAACAAGGCGGAGTACAAACAGCGTGCAACATCCGCCGCCACTATCTAAAGGCCGAAGATTTGACTTTGCCCTTTTGACCTGCATCTTTGATCAGTTTCTCCCAAAACCGAGTTACTTGACCTAATTCATGATTAATGCCTCAACATTTCCACCAAGTTTTGTTCAAATCAGACCAAACCTGCTTGAGTTGACTCTGGTCTGATCACTGACCTTTCCCTGTGGCCTTCACCTTTGACTGACTGTTCTCATATTATAATCTCTATATCACACAAAGTCAACACTTCCACAAGGTATATACTAAATCGGATAAAAACCATTAAGTAAACATTGCCATGTGATGCTGACGTTTGACTTTCTGATCTACAAAACAAAGTCTGTTGTTGGCTGATCCGCAACAGCACCATTAAATCTGGTCTAAACTCCATGAAAACTGCTTTGGTTAGTTTGTGCACACTGACACACGGGTCGACTTGACCCTAACCTTTGAATTATTATTATCAAAAAATGGCCCCCCTTGCTCTTCCCCCGACCCTAAACCATTCCACCAGGTTTGGTTTTAATTTAAATAAGAAAAATGTTTAAGGTGGCCTTTCCCTGTGACTTTCATCATTAACTACATGTTCTTAGATTCGAAACCTTAAAGTCATGCATTAACCTTAATCATTTCACAACGTTTGGTCGAAACCAGATAAAAACTGTTTAATTTGACCTTTTTCATCTGATCGTAGCCTTTGATCCAATAAATCTAAAAATGAAATTACTGGTCATCCCCATGAATGATCCTTAATCCAGCCACCAAAGTGTGACTCATATCGAATCAAAATTGACTTTTGTTTTGCTCACACACACACACACACACACACACACACACACACACACACACACGGGTCGAAATTCTCGACCTTGCCTTCTGTCCCTGAACAATGACAGATTCCTCTCAAAACTAAATCACATTACTCTTGCCTTTCCACTTCTACCCTCCCACCTAAGTTTGGTTTAATTTGGATAAAAAGTGTATAAGTCAGTGTTTTAAAGTCAGACTTTGAATTTCGGCCATTGACCTTGAACTTTAACATACTCTAAAAAACAGAAAGCTTTACTTAACCTTTGCACCCAACCTGGAAAAAAACGGATAAAAAAAATAATTTTGCTCTCTCTCTCTCTCTCTCTCTCTCTCTCTCTCTCTCACACACACACACACACACGCACACACACACACACACACACACACACACACACACACACACACACACACACACACACACAATCGGTTCGTCCTCCAACCCGGCTGTTCATCTTACATCGGGTTCCAATCAGCCAGCAGAGTGACCTGTCTGGAGGTGTCTGGATTGCAATGGAGTCAGAGAGAGAGAGAGAGAGAGTGAGAGAGGGAGAGATGGGATGTGTGTGTGTGTGTGTGTGTGTGTGTGTGTGTGTGTGTGTGTGTGTGTGTGTGTGTGTGTGTTTGCTGGCTGAAGTAGACTAAAGCTCGTAGGTAATCCTTAGCCGAGTCATCTTTACTGCCGCAGTTGATTAAACTTTTTTTTTTTTTTTTGCAGAATGATAAGATATGATATTTGCCTGATGCAAACTCGCGCGTCTCCAAGCGTCAGGATGTCTCCAGCTCTGATTTTTTAGGCACTGAAGATTTGGTATCGCCGAGTATCTGTGGATTAAAATATCGAAAAGTTTTTCCAGGTGCTGTTGACTTCCGGTATCCGATATATCAAGATACTTATGGTAGATGGACACTGGAAGGTAACAACAGATAGAAAAGGGATCCAGACGTCAGGAGTTTTTAAATGTATAGACATCAGATACAACTTAGTGTGGAACGTTTCTCCTTCTTAAAATGAAAACAAAAGTTATTTGGTTCAGGTGGGCGGCAAAGGTACAAGAGCAAATCGGAAAAGTAAGCAAAGATCTGACAGACTTGCAACTGCAAGTCAGGGAATTTCAGGAAAGGACAAAAAAATGTAGACACACTGTATTGGATGAACAATGAAACAGGAAGCAAGTGAAAACAGTAAGATAAATGCGAAAATGACTTAGAGGGAGGGGAGTCGGGCTAATACGTAAGCAGAAACGCCAATGTATGCAGAGGGAAAAACAGCCAAAGAATACTGAGTATGCAGCAGCAGTGTGACAAACACGATAAACATCAAGAAGAGCTTCAACTGGTGAAAATATTGTAATAACATTTGGAAACAGGACTGCAGAATTACAGTCAAGGGTGAGGCAACCTCAGTTACAACATGTAAACAAGAGTGACAGAAGTGCAGGGAGAGATTACCGAGGAGTTAATGCGAATCACGAACCAACAGAGACAGGGAAATGTTGAAAGGAAATGGGGTACAAATGAATGTTAGGGTGATAGGTATCCAATCAGTAAATTAAATGGCTACGGCAACAGTGATTAGTTGAGTGAAACAGTAGGGAGCGAAGACCAAACTTTGCAGGAATGGACTGAGAATAAATCAGCAGGGATAGATATGAGTGAGACTAACAAATTCAAACGAACTCCATGAATTGACAAAGAGCGATGCAAACTGGAGTAAAAGAAATGTAGGACAGAGTGTCAAAGGGTGACACACATGAATGTAGTATGACTGTTAAGGGCATAAAATAGATTATGTATGATGTAAGAATAAGCAATTATATAGGACGACAAAATGGCAAGGAGGGAGACAACCACAGGTGGCAGATAAGCATCTTTTTCACCTAATAACAATTCACATTCCCATTGTCTGGCTCTTCTACACGTCGATCGACTCAGGAGCCCCAGTCGCTCAGTCTTTTGTTGAAATTTTATCTGTGAGCTGCAGAGACAGGTATGTGATATTATCCAATAAGTATCCCATAACTGAGCCTGCACCACCACACTGCATCACCATACCTGCATAACCACACTGTACCACCACACAGCATCACCATACCTGCATATCCACACTGCACCACCACACAGCATCACCATACCTACACAACCACACAGCACCACCGCACACCATCACCATACCTGCATAACCACACTGCACCACCACACAGCATCACGATACCTACACAACCACACAGCACCACCACACAGCATCACCATGCCTGCACAACCACACACCACCACCACACCAGCACAGCCACACTTACAACACCACATAGCACCGCTACACCTACACAACCTCACAGCACCACTATATAGCACCACCACACAGCATCACGATACCTACACAACCACACAGCACCACCACACAGCATCACCATGCCTGCACAACCACACACCACCACCACACAGCACAGCCACACTTACAACACCACATAGCACCGCTACACCTACACAACCTCACAGCACCACTATATAGCACCACCACACCCATCACTACACAGCATCATCCCACATGCACCACCACACATGCACCACCACACATGCACCACTACATTTGTATCAGCACGCCTGCACCACCACACCTTCACCACCAAACAGCATTACCATACAGCATCACCACAGAACACCACCATATGCCACCACCACGCACACACCGCTCCACACACACACACACACACACACACACACACACACACACACACACACACACACACACACACACACACACACGCACACACACACACACACACACACACTACTAAACACAACCCCCACACAGCATCACCACCTGCACCACCACATCTGCACCTAAACAGTACACCTACACCACCACACAACATGGACGCTGCTGCTGCTTCGCTCTACTCAAGAAAAACAGCGCCACCAAATGAAGGGGTCTCATCAGGACTCAGACCATATAACCGTATGTTGTGCTGTGGCCTCACTGTTTCCACGACCATTTAATATTTGGCGACTCTGGTGGTCATGGTGATGATATTGGGGGACAGGAGAGAGGTCACATCACAACACACGGATACATGGTCTGAGTCCTGATGAGGCGCCTACATATCCCTGCGACAGTACCAACACAAAACACAAATCACAAAGACTCCCCTTACCCACACTGTATTTCAGCCCCCAGCACCACAACACGCTTACTCACCACATGCGCCACACTGTCACAACACAGACAAATTTTCAACACAATCTGAACCAAAGACTTCTGACATCGACCAGTTGAAGTGGCGAGATTACTACATCCCACTGGATTCACGTCCAGATGAGCCAGAGGAGCAGCAAAAAGAAATAAATACAATTAAATTATTTACATGGAATGCGTTACACACACACAATCACACACACACACACACACACACACACACACACACACACACACACACACACACAGCTCGCCGGTTCAGTGGTAAACGCTCTCAAAAAGAATCTGCTAAGATGGGGGAGCGCGCCTTGCTTGGGGTGTGGAAAGTTTCACTGACAAGCGGGTGGTCACTGTCCCTGCTTGAGCAAGAGGATGGGTGTGTGCGTGTGTGAAGGTCAAAACTTTGCCCTTAGATCGGATTATATGAGCTGTCAGCTCTCTTCCTGGAGGGTAAAATATTGATGATGAAAACCATCACGTGATCCTGACCGACCCGGGGACTTAAACACACACACACACACACACACACACACACACACACACACACACACACACACACACACATACACGTGTCAAAGGGATGTTAATGAGCGTTGCACTAAATCATGCTTAAACCAAAAGAGCATAAACACTAAAATGAACTAAAAATAAAAACTGATTAGCATTTGAGCCAAGTCATGATTGTTAACATTTCCATATCAGTCATTCACTCTTGGTGGACAGGCAGGGATGGCATTTTATTTTTTCTATTCCGTAACTTTGCCTGTGATTA
>NC_136959.1:17866726-18030026 GCF_032717465.1 Coenobita brevimanus
TGGGCATCCATCCCTGTCAGCTTCATTCCTTTGTTCATCAGTAAAATTACACTTGAAAATTTACTTAGCAAAGTATGAAAATATTATATACCTGGAATTTTGTCAAAATTCCTGGAAATATCAGGGAAAAGTCAGGGAAATTTTTGCTGACCAGAGTGGGAACCCTGTGTATAGCATTATCTGTCACACTGTCCACACATTATATAAAATGTTAAACAGAAAAAAATCATGCATAGCTATATAAATAGCAGATTACAGCGAGGACTCTACAAGAGTTTGATGCAAGTGAAAAGCTAGATTGGTCAGATCCAGCTTGATGAGATAAAATAAATAAATAAATAAATAAAGTAGACGTGCTGGAGAGCACATCTACTTTACCTCCGTGCATGCACCCCACCATACGATTATGCTGATCGAGTGTGTGTGTCTTATGTCCCTCAGTATACATGACACAGACAGACAGACTGTCAGACACACAGACAGACAGACAGACAAACAGACAGACACCACGGAAATTCCATACTATTATGCTTCGCTAACGCTCAGCATAAAAAAAAAAAAAAGACTTTGGTCACATTTGGTAACGGTTTTCTACAAAATATTTTACATAGGTTCATGATTAGAAAGAGGAATAATAGTAATAATCCCAGTATCACAGGCTTTAAGAAGAAAAAAGGCAGATGAATCGCTCTCAGTATGAATCAGAAGTGAAATTTCAGAGCACCATCGATTCCTCCTCCTAGTACTTACCAAAAACTGCTCAATGTCAAAAAAGAATAAGTCCGGATATGTGTCACTGTGCAGCTTCCACTCAAGCCCTGAGCAAACTGGCGGGCGGGACTTGGGGACTCTGCCGACGCAGAGTGTGTACTTGTTCTCCCGTCCTAGACACGTACAGTTAATGACTTATGAGCCTGTCCACTATTACGTAATTTACGAACGGACGGTACGGACACGAGCATCCAGCTCAGCCTGTCAACACTGGCTGATAGTTTATTTATAAACAGTAAGAACTAAGAAATATTTTAAAAAGTACAGAAAAGGACCGTTATGGCATTTCGTTTATTAAGGGAAAAGTAAAATTTCATATATGAAAAGAAAAAACACTCAAGGACAGGATTTAGCTCACGATCCGCCAGTTGAATAGCCTTGCTACATTGGCTACTCTGCCCGAAAATTTGTGTCTACCCAAATCTTGGGGGGGCTGCAGCCCCCCCAGCCCCCCTGGCTCGTACGCCTATGCATTTACGATACACCTACAATCTCTCTATCTAATTAACACCTCGTCTACGTCTATCGACGACCATTTATATTTCCGTTGCAATTTTATCAGTTCCTTCACTTTATTCTCTTTATTTGTTTCTTTACATTATTGACGTAGTTTTTTTTCTTTGTGTGTTTCCGTTCTAATTCCATTTTCTACTTATCCTGTAAATCTGTCGGTTGCTTGGCTGTACATTCTACTTCGCCATTTACATCTGCATTCCTTATGTATTCTTTGGATTAATATGAGCTGTCTGTCCTCACTGTCAGACCAATGAAATCTCTCAGCTTCGGGTCTGCAGTCTTCTCGCCTGCATCATCTATGCATTTATTTCCTTAGTTGTTGTATTTAACCCCTTCAGATACTCATCTGTTTGGGTAATTTATGTACTTTCCTCATCTATCGTACCTTATTGGATTTTTTTTCTTATTTTACTCATCTTACGAATGAATGTGTCTGAGTGGATGAGTAAATTGGGAGTGTGTTGTCCTGTCTCGGCTACCTCCCTTTCCTTGGAGGAAGCAGCCTAGGTATATAGATAGATAGATATTTTACTCAGAGTTTCCGTGAATTCTGTCTTTTCTCTCCTTCCACGTTCATCTTCACGCCATACTACCATAATGTTGTGCTTTTCTCCTCCAACACTATACATTACCTTTTATCATTTCTGTATCCTCTCCCAGTATTATATTTCACTTCTGTGCCTTCTAGTTCCTCCTCTCAACTTTCTGTTTAGCCCAAAGCATGTTTCCTATCACATCACACAAAAAGGAGACCTACGGCGAAGTTATAACCAACTGATTATGAAAGTACAACGTTTACACCTTCCTGCCTAACCTATGACGGTTTGTGGAGCCGTACCTATATAAACAGGTTAACTTTTGCTGTATAACATTGCACACCATATAAGCCGAGGGTAAAAAGTTGAGACTGACATACCTCCAAAGTAGAAGACGAAGAAAAAGAAGAAGAAGATAATGAATGTATGAAAATAAAGGAAAGAAAGAAAAAAGAAAAGAAAGTGTCGGAAAATGAAATCCCTGAAAATCAGTCCCACTATTACTAACACCCACTTCACCTAAGCAACTACCTATCTGTTCCATATATCACAGCTCCTGATCACAGCTGTGCTGCACAAATCATTCCAATCCTACCGCAACCCTTCCCAAGACACCATAGTTTATGAATGTTGCATACAAGTATTTTGTCCACTTCAAGTTTGCCATAAAGCTGTGTGTGTGTGTGTGTGTGTGTGTGTGTGTGTGTGTGTGTGTGTGTGTTCATTTTTTTTTATATGTGCGAGGAATAAGGAACCAAAGACTGGGCCCGCAAAACCTTCCTTCCGAGGAAAAAAAAAAAAAATACAAAGAGCCAAATTCAAGATACATTCATTTCGAGATTCCTGGACACACTGCGTTTGAAAGACTGGAGATCATAGGAAGCAGGAAATACAGACAGAGGGAGTCAGTTCCAGAGTTGACCTGTTGCATAAATGAAGGACTGGGAGTAACGGTTAACTCTTGCATTAGAGAGTTGGACAGAAAAGGGATGAGAGTTTGTTGCTAGACGGGTGCTACGCGCCCGTCGTAGAGGTGGAGGGATGCAAGTAAACAGTTCAGAGGAGCAGTGACAATTGAATTAACGATAGAAAAGAGATAAAGAGGCAACAGTGCAGCTAAGAGACAGAGGATGAATGGAGCCAGTAGGAGGAGGAGAGTTGATGAGACGAATAGCCTTTGACTCTACCCTATTGAGAAGAGCTGTATGTGGGGAGCCTTCCCACACATGAGAGTTGTACTCTACACACGGGCGAATAAAACCCGTGTATAAAGTTAACAACTGTGCAGGGGTAAAGAAGGCGCCGACTTGGCTTAGCACGCCTAATCTCTTGGAAGCAGATTTTACAAGAGATGCAATATGACCTTTCCAAGATAAGTTGTGTGAATGAAACCCCAGGCATGTTCAAGAATGACGCAGGATTGAGCTGAATATTATTAAACCTTAGAGGGTACTCCTGTGGAAGATTTTGACTGGTTGACAGGTGTTGTCAGGACTCCATATTATAAATACAAATCATAACAGAAAGCATGATTGATAGATAGATAGAGAGAGAGAGAGAGAGCACCAGACAAGGTGTGGGAACGGGAAATTACCTTGCAACTTTTTAAGTGAAGGAATGTTGATCTTGCACCGGAAGCAGTACATACACACAGACATACAGTGTCCTAGAAGCTTCCACGATAGTAGAGCACACGTGACACGACCCCTGCTACACCAGAATGTAGGAATTTTGAGCTCAGAAGGAGACAGGCCATAGAACCGACAGGTAGTAGGGGGAAGGAGGCTAGCAACATGGGCGAGAGGGTGGAAGAGAGAGAGAGAGAGAGCGAGACAGGAGGTAGCTCGCGGGACTCTACTTTATACTTCACTCGTGTGTGAGACTTTGTTAATATTTCCAAGACAAATAAAAATAGTCCCATACTCATCTTTACCTCTACTGTCATTACATGACAATGGGAATTAAGATTATCTACTTACAAAACTACTCACGTATAACAACCGCTCGTCCACGAGTCTAATATATATATATATATATATATATATATAACTGATCAACAAAACACGCTACAAGAAGTTACAAAGTTACTGTAAGAGTGTAAAAACTGAGTCTTTGATGCATTAAAAACAAGAAGATTATTCTTACCCCAGTCAGAGATACGAGCTAAGTCAAACATTACGTGTTCCATAGCCTTATCCCTTGTTTGTTGAAGTAACTGCTGAGAGGGACGTTGCAGAATCCGAATGGAATGGTGAAGGGTGGAATCATCAGTGTACGAGTGGATAGGATTAGATGTATAGCTTAGAAGGTCATTGATGAACAAAAGGAAGAGGTCTGTCTGGTAAATTACCAATATGCTGGGAATCGAACCAGGGACTCTCAGATGAGAGCCAGGCAGCATACCACTACACCACGACCAAGTAAAAGATAACTCACGTTGTCACAAACTTGTAACCAACGTCCCTCCGCCCCCACTGTGGGCCTCAAGAGGATGAGTTAACCCCCTGGCACTCGGGCAAGTAGATGCTTTTAATCTATCCCAAGCACTTACGGCAAGTCAGAATGAAGGGAGAAACCTGTACTGTACACAGGAAAAATCATCTGGTAAATTACCAATATGCTGGGAATCGAACCAGGGACTCTCAGATGAGAGCCAGGCAGCATACCACTACACCACGACCAGGTAAATTAACTCACGTTGTCACAAACTTGTAACCAACGTCCCTCCGCCCCCACTGTGGGCCTCAAGAGGATGAGTTAACCCCCTGGCACTCGGGCAAGTAGATGCTTTTAATCTATCCCAAGCACTTACGGCAAGTCGATTCCCTGGCTCTCATCTGAGAGTCCCTGGTTCGATTCCCAGCATATTGGTAATTTACCAGATGATTTTTCCTGTGTACAGTACAGGTTTCTCCCTTCATTCTGGCTTGCCGTAAGTGCTTGGGATAGATTAAAAGCATCTACTTGCCCGAGTGCCAGGGGGTTAACTCATCCTCTTGAGGCCCACAGTGGGGCGGAGGGACGTTGGTTACAAGTTTGTGACAACGTGAGTTAACTTTTACCTGGTCGTGGTTTAGTGGTATGCTGCCTGGCTCTCATCTGAGAGTCCCTGGTTCGATTCCCAGCATATTGGTAATTTACCAGATGATTTTTCCTGTGTACAGTACAGGTTTCTCCTTCAAAAGGAAGAGGGTTGGTGATAGGACAGAGGCCTGAGGAACACCACTGTTGATAGATCTAGAAGAAGAACGATGGCCATCTTCAACAACGGCTATAGAACGACCAGAAAGGAAGCTGTAGATGAAGGCACAGATAGAAGGATAGAAACCGGAAGAGAGCAGTCTGGTAATTAAAGATTTATACCAGACTTGATCAAAAGCCTTTGAGATGTCAAGTGCAGTGACTAAGCTTTCGCCAAAGTCCCGAAAGGAGGATGACCAGGAGTTTGAAAGGTAGGTGAGAAGATCGCCAGTGGAGCGTCCTTGACGGAACCCATACTGACGATCAGAAAGGAGGTTGTGATAGGAAAGATGCCTTAAAATTTTTCTGTTAAGAATAGACTCGAAAACTTTTGAGACACAGGATGTTAAAGCAATTGCATTATAGTTAGAGGGCTGGAAATGGTCATCTTTCTTTGGGACAAGCTGAATGAGATCAAACTTCCAGCAGAAGGATAGGTACAAGTTGACAAAGGCGAAACAGTTTACCTAGGCAGTGTGTAAGCACAGAAGCACAGGTTTTGAGGACAACAGGAGGGACCCCAACAGGCCCATATGCCTTGTTAGTACTAAGGCCAGTGATGGCAGAAAATACATCAAATGAAGACTCTCTCATCTTACCCATAAGGAAGTCAAATGGGGGAAGTGATGAAAGAACAGCACCTGAATCATCTAGGGTGGAACTGGAGGAGAAAGTCTGAGCGACACGTTCTGTTTTATCAGTAGAAGAAACAGTTACAGAGCCATCAGAGTAGAAAAGAGGAGGGAAGGATGATGAGGTAAAGTTGTTAGAAAGGTTTTTGGCAAGGCGCCAGAAGGAACAGGAAGAATTCCAGTTGGAGAGTTGAGAGCATTTAGTATGGATGAAATTATTTTTTGCAGAGCGAAGAACAGACTTAGCACGATTCTGGGCAGAAACATAAATAAGATGTGATTCAGGAATGGGTTGGCTCCGGTACCTTTTATAAGCCCTCTCCTTGTTGTGGACAGCATTAGAACAAGCATGATTAAACCAAGGCTTTCTTGCATTAGTCAAAGGAAATGAGAGAGGAATGTATGCTTCCATGCCCGAGAAAATAACCTGTGTAAAGGTCAAGGCACACACAGATGGCTCCCAGCCATGGAAGCAATAATCATTCCAGGGAAAATCAAAGAGGTACTGCTTGAGGGCCTCCCAATCAGCAACTCCAAAGTGCCACAGATGACGTTTCTTTGGAGGGTTCACAGGCCGTACAGGAGCGATAGGACAGGTTAAGGTACTAAGGTTATGATCGGAAGAGCCAAACTGAGAGGAAAGATTAAGAGCATAAGCAGAAGGATTATTTGTAAGGAAAAGGTCAAGTATGTTGGAGCTCTCTCCAAGGCGGTCAGGGATACAGGTAGGGTGCTGTGCAAGCTGCTCTAGGTCATTAAGGATAGAAAAGATGTAGGCTTGTTCACCAGGTGGATCAGTGAAAGGAGAGGAGAGACAAAGGTGGTGGTGAATGTTGAAATCTCCTAGGATGAAGATTTCATCTAATGTAGAAACTCATAGGATGTGTTCCATTTTAGAAGTAAGATAGTCAAAGAATTTTGTCAGTAGAATTAGAGGAAAAGTCAACAGCACAAATATATTTAGCTAGAGAATGACAGGAAAGCCGAAGCCAGAGAACAGAGAATTCAGAAGATTCGAGTTCAGGAACACGGGAACAAGATAAATCGTTGGTACTTATACATAACATCCACTTTTGGCTTTGAAATGAGTATAGAGAAAGTAGGAGGATACAGGAAAGGGTTTACTGTCAGTTGCCTCAGACAGCTGAGTCTCTGTCAAGAAAAGAAGGTGAGGTTTAGTGGAGGAGAGGTGGTGTTCGACAGAGATAAATTATAAAGGAAAGGCCGCGAATGTTGCAGAAATGAACAAGTGAGTCAGACAGTGGTTCCAGGCATCTCTCTGAGTCGTCACAGGGAGAGGGGCGGATGGTGGGGGAATTTATGGCCCCCCCCCTCCTTGGAGACTCCGAGGCCTGATTTTCTGATGCCGCCATTTTACTTTTAATTTTGAAAAGGAAGTGTAGTTGTACTGTGCATGTAGTTTTGTATTGATAGAGAAACTTGTACTGGAGAGCATGCTGGCCTACTCTCTATGTTAATGAGACACTGAAAAAGTTCAGCAAAGGGGGATGGTCAGGAACTAGTCCTGGGGGCTGATGAAACGGGAGCTCCAGCTCTCTCTGTCATCAGCTTTCCATCCACCTTGGGAGTACTACCTTGCTCGACTGGTGCTACAGTCTATTCCTGCCAGGGATGATCTGGTGAGAAGTGGTATGACAGAATCACTGGAGTAAATATTAGATACATTGATAATGCAACAGCAACAAATCCTGGGTCGATCGTCTTTCACGCTTTCACTCCAACCCAACACTCCAAGGTGTCTTCTCAAACGTGCACCTACATTTACATAATGTCTCTTCCCTTAGTTTCCCACAGTCTGCTTGCTCCCGAGCTCGTTTCTGTGTGTGTGTATGTGTGTGTGTGTGTGTGTGTGTGTGTGTGTGTGTGTGTGTGTGTGTTTCCATAAGTGAGAAAAAAGACATTTTTTGGTTTTCCATGCTAATACGAGAACACTGAGAACAGAGAGTTGAGGAAATGAGCACTTTACGTGTTATTTGAAAAGCTTAGCATACACTATTGTTGCTCACTCAGGGTAAAACTTGTAGAAGTACATAAGTAAAGGGTCGAGTATTCCACCAGCGGCAAGGCATTTATACAAATATAGCAGCAGTAATACCTGTGTGAGCACCTTTGCACACGTTACAAGATGCTCCCCACCTGGCAGTATGTGGCTGTGGCTTCTCAAATACATATATAAATTCTGACGGACAGTAAACTCTCTTCTCTTACCTGGTTGCCTCTGCACGAATCTTGTTGTATGGTTACCTGCTTTGTAGGTGTTATTTGCTAATTATTTTTTTATGAATAATAAAGACAAGCTCCGTGAAATAGAGGTGAAAATTAAGATGAGTTGCTTAGACTGATGGAAGTGAAGGACTTAACGTGAAGATATGAAGCACTTAAGGCTGTGCTGGGGACGAGGGTGGCAAAATACAAGAATTTCATATGACAAATCATTTGAAACTTTGTCGTTTGGATGATGAATGGCCTTAGCTTGTGCTGAGTATAATATAGGAGAGAGAGAGAGAGAGAGAGAGAGAGAGAGAGAGAGAGAGAGTTCTCGTTTGGATGATAAATGTCTTTGGTTTGTCCTTAGTATAATATTGGTAGAGAGAGAGAGAGAGAGAGAGAGAGAGAGAGAGAGAGAGAGTTACTGATGACAATGCTGAGGGGAAAAGGTGAGGTAAATGTTACGAGTGTGCAGTAAAATAAATAACTGGGGACGGGGAGAAGATCTGGGGGAGCTATGGTGGCGGTGGCGGGGGTGGAGGGGTACAATGCCAGGAGGGGGAAGGGGAAGTAATCAGCAAAGTCGAGAAGGAAGTGAAGGAACAGTCAGAGAGGAAGAACATGAATCAAGATACGAGTAAATGGGTAGGGTGAAAAATATTGAAAATCTGATTATGTAGTCTGTTGCTCTAAAAAGTGCTCTCTTTCAAACACACACACACACACACACACACACACACACACACACACACATTACTAGCTCGTTTTGCTCTGCTCTTTTTCACTTACTCTCGGTCATTCCCGTGAGGTCATTGTCCGGAAATGTGAGAGGCAATAACAGTCAAGAGGAAGAGGTGAAGGCGGTGAGACGCACGTAACTGATGTAGAAGAGGGAGAGAGAGAGAGAGAGAGAGAGAGAGAGAGAGAGAGAGAGAGAGATTTCATTTGCTGACAGAACAAAGGAAGAGTATAATCTCTCATAGGGGATTTCGTGGATAATAGTTGCTTTTCCTGGAGGTCTTTGTGTTAATTTTCAGTATATTGTAACTCAAATCATATTAAATGCTTTTTTCGCTGCTGATTGGTTCACCTTACTTCTGGTCAGTGAAAGAGTTTATTTCACATTCCAACAATTACTCCTACATTTAATCTTGTCCTAATTCCTTATCTTTTTTCCGTCCCTCTATTGTTAATATTTTTTGCTTATTTACAGATCTGTATATATACTAGATCACCGTTCCATTATCCCTTCCTGTCCCAGTTACGAATCTTACATCCCAGCATATCGGTCTGACCTACTGGTTCCATTCCAAGCCATCCTCAGACCAACAAGCACAAGGATGTACTGTACGTTCCTTAATATCATACTTCAGCTTAACCAGAGGTCTGTTTTTTCTCCTCCTTCAGTTCCATTCTTCTTCTCAATTACTTGCAGGTCTCTTTTGCTGTTCTTCCCACATTTCACCTGTGATAACGATTTCCTCAAGCGAAATATGATCAAAGACTAGATGTGAGGGGAAGGTGAGAATTGGTGCTGGAATATTCCCATATTTTCCTTTCCTTTTAGTTGAGTCGTTGAAAGTCCAGCTCGTCTCAGTGACCCATTGTGAACTTATTCTTCCCTCTTATACAGATGATTTTCCAGTCCATCGTGTTCCACTTCATCCTCCAGCATGTACAAAATTACTGTTGTCTATTAAAGCTGACATTTTCTATTGGTTCTGCAGGAAAATGTTTTCTTACGTTATTTTGATAAACTTACAATCATTAAATTCAAGATATTTTTCTGATACGCATGCAGTCATTCATTGCATCTTAATTCACCCTTCCCTCAGGCATGTATTTCCTGACATCATCCTTCCTACTAATCCTTGGCCTCACTCTAATAATAATGAGACAAAAACAAGACCTTAGTGATAATGCTTGAGCCCTGTTGCATCTAGCTCCCACTTCGCCAAGCCCTCTGTGTGTGTGTTATACGTCATGGATGTGCACCCAACCCACTTCCAACACTCAAGTATACTAAATGTTCTATGGGAGGAATACTTGTGTTAATGTTCAAAGATGTTTCTAAAGGGTCTTTACTTTTATCACTGACACTCAGTAGAGAGAGTGAAGGTCAGTTCTTGACAGGTTAACTACTTGAGCAGATTTGTCCACTGTTAAATGATGCGCCCAACTAGACAGGAGAGGAATAAAGATGTTTCAGTATTCCGAAGAGAAGCTGCTAACAAATTTTTAGGCCGAACAGAAAATTGTATTTTTAACCCCCGTCCTCTGGACAGACTGCCACTGTTGCTACTTCCACGTTTATGTTTCCCTCACTAACACTTCCCACAAAAGTAATAAAGTAAAATCTATGTAATCAGGACAGTGTACTGTAATATACAGTGAGTGCAATGTGTGATTTAGTTTTTTTCCTTCCCCGGTTTCTTCCTACATCCTCTCAGCTCCTTCCCTCCCTCATCATTCTGTTATCGTTTCATCCTTCCGCTCACTTACCTCTCTCACCCTTTCCCTCATTTTGTATTCCTCAATCCCAGGAGTTCCCTTCCTATTGAATATCACAGTATATTCGTTCCTTTCCAGTTTCCTCTTACTATATTTCCTTCAGTTATTTCACAGTCTCTCTCTCTCTCTCTCTCCTAATTGTCTTCCTCCATACTTTTGCTCGTTTTACTTTTTTCGAGCTTAATTACGGCTTGCTTTTTATCAGTTGCCCATTCTAAATTGTTTTTAGTTCCTCCCTCTCATATCTAGATCTTTGTTCGACTCACTACTCCTGATCAACCTTTTTCTTTTTTTTTTACCTTACTTCTTCATCTTATCCAACACTTCCTTGTTTCTTTCATTCTTTCATCTTGGTTTTCTTTTATATTTTTATGCTAATATTCGCATCGCACTTCAGTCTGTTCTCTTTCATTCTCTCTCATGCTATTTCGGCTTTTGTTTCCTTTTACAGATCTTTTTTTTTTTTACTTTTGAAACTTTTTTGTTCTTTCCTCTATTTTTTGTTCTTATGATTTCATTCTGTTAAATAGCCTATGATTTCATCATCCTTTGTGTAATTTTAACGCACAGTATGCTGCATGTTTGATCACGAGCGTGTTCTGCCTCAGTTCCCCCCTTCTACCGTTATAGTAGAGTAAGTCGTCATTTCTGTTGTTCAGAGCGGGATTGTCAACTCTTTGTCCCCATGGCTTCATTTGCGCGTCCTTCTTACAAGTTGTATCAAGCTCTGCTGGCCCCTATATAATGAGCTCAGTCTCTGCATTAATTGCCACTTAGATCTACATCTCCTCATTTTGTTCACATCTCTGTCCTCCCCTGTACAGTTATTGTTGTGAGTGCTCAGGAAGTCTCCAACCATGTAGCAGCTGTGTAATTTGAGTATAACTGTTATTGCATTTTTTCCTTGTACTGTATAGCATAAGGTGTTGATCTGTAGGCCTAGTGAGTTTTTTTTGTAATTTATGTAGGATTCATTTTGTCAGCCAGTTTTAATAATATTTTGTATCTGTAATAATTTATCTTGCATTAACTGAGCATTACCCAGTGTATTTTCATTTTATCAGGGCTGACTTAGGTAAATTTACTCTTGCTAATTTCGTGTTAATAGAGGCTATTGCAGTTAACCATATATTTAACCTGTTTTTTGCCATTACATTATCCTTATGAGTCCTGAATGTTTTCTTGTTAGTTTGAGCATTAAACTTTAACTTGTAATTTTACCTAACAGTTTTGAACGTGGAACTTTACGGGACAGTTGTGATTTTTAGAATTCTCACTTAAAGTGTACATTATCTTTCTCTGTTCCGTAACATAAATTTGGCGACCTCTCATCAGGATATTCAGGATATTATCATAAGGATATTGCTTGATATTTTGTGACGGTTACTTATTCATGATGTCTACTATTACTACACTTGATGAAGCCAAGGATTTTTTGTCAAATGTGCAAACAGTGTTGGATGTGGAAAGCAGAACAAAGAATGAACTTAAGCTTGTTGCTCAACAATTGGGAATTGCAGTTCACTCTCATCATTCTAAAGATCAAATTGTTGGCATGATTAATAAAAGCTTGTTTAATGTAACTCCTCCAAATGAGCAAATGCAGATTGAATTAGCTAAGTTACAGCTAGCCCTGCAGGAGGCTCGTGTGAAGGATGCTGAATTTCAAGCACGTGCTAAGGAGGCTGAGTCTCAGGCTAAGGAGGCTGGTGTTAAGGAGGCTGAATTTCAAGCAAATGCTAAGGAGGCGGAGTCTCAGGCTCGTATTCAGGAGGCTGAATTTCAGGCAAATGCTCGTATTCAAGAGGCACAGGTACAGGCTCAGGACCAAATTCAACTTGCTAGGATTCAGGCAGACCATGAGTATCGCATGAAACAAGGTGGAACTGGATCATCTAGCTCTGATGATTCTGATGTGGATAAAAATGTTAAACTTGTCCCTCCTTTTAATGAATCTGATTTAACCAAGTATTTTCAGTTGTTTGAGAGGGTAGCTACAGGTTTTAATTGGCCAAAAAAGTATTGGCCACTACTCCTTCAAACTGTTCTCACCAGTAAAGCTCAAGTAACTTATGCATCTTTGCCTCAGGATCAATCTGATAATTATGATGTAGTTAAGAGCTTGATTCTTAAGGCCTATGAGCTTGTTCCTGAAGCCTATAGAGTAAAATTTAGGACAACTTATAAGCAAGATAAGCAATCCCATGTTGAGTATGCAAAAATCAAAGAAGATCTGTTAGAGCAGTGGTTAAATTCTAAGAATGTGGATTCTGATTTTGGTAAATTTAAGCAGATGATTTTGCTGGAGGATTTCAAAAGGTGTATTTATAAAGATGTAAGCCTATATCTTGATGAGAAAAGAATAGATAATTTGTCTGATGCTGCAGTTTTAGCTGACGAATATGTTCTCACTCACAAGAGATATTCTAGAGAAAAAGGGAAAGCTGAGAGTAAGTACGTTGCCTCTACTCAGAGTACAGGTAACAGGAAAGAGAATAAAGATGATGTTTCTCAGGAAGTAAATACCAGCTTCACCTCTAGATTTCAGAAAAGTAAATGTACTTATTGTAGTAAGCTTGGTCATACTACGGAGAAATGTTTCAGGAGACAGCGTGATGTGAACAAAAAGGAGTCTTTAAATATTCAGTCAATTGGACTAGTGTCCACCCTTGAGAGTTTCCAGAATTCTTTAACTGAGTTAACTGAACCTGCTTTGAGGGGTAACTTAAATTCTCATGATGGAGCTCCTCTTTTGAGCAGTAACGTGGGTGACACTCTCAAGAGTTCATGTGCTAATTTCCTGTCTGATGGTTTTGTCAGTCCTCTGGACAGTAATGACAGGAAATCAGTTAAAATATATCGTGATACAGGTGCTTGCCAATCCCTTATACTGACCAGTGTTCTAGGCTCTAATGTTAATTCCTCTGATGAAACTGTAATCTTACAAGGTGTAGGGAATAATTACTTCTCTGTCCCTCTGTGCAGAGAGAATTTAGAGTCTGGTTTTGTTAATGGTTCCGTTATGGTTGGGTTGGTTGAGACACTCCCAATGTCAGGTGTAACTTTCTTACTTGGAAATGATATTGGTGGAAGTCAAGTGTGTCCAGCTCCTCAGTTGTCTAGTGAGCCAGTGGCTGCGGCCCAGGATTGTGGTGTCCCTGATGTGTTCCCTGCATGTGCTGTCACTAGGGCTAAGTCTAAAGTTACTGGTGATTTACAGGATAATGATGATGATGATGTTATCCTAGCTGACACTTTTCTTGCTAATTTGGACCACTCACCAGATGAGGCAGTACCCCGTAGTGTTGATAATTTGTCTCGTCAAGAGTTGGTTGAGTTGCAGGTTGCTGACCCTGAGTTGAAAGGTCTAGCTAACTCTGCTTGCAGTGAGGAAGAGTCAGCCGGTGCTTCTACTTTTTATTACATAAAGTCAGGAGTACTTATGAGGAAGTGGAGACCCCCAGCAGCATCAGCCGACTGTGAATGGGAGGTTGTACATCAAGTTGTCATCCCTCGTGTTTGTAGGCAGGATATCATTAGAGTGGCTCATGATTCCAGTTTGGCAGGACACCTTGGAGTGAGGAAGACTGTGGCACGCATTTTGAAACACTTCTACTGGCCAGGTATCTTCAGGGATGTTTCCTGGTATTGTAAGTCTTGTCACACCTGTCAAGTTGTGGGGAAGTGTAATCAGACCGAAAAGGTTGCACCTCTAGTTCCCATTCCTCCTTTTGAGGCGCCACTCACCCGTGTGTTGGTGGATATTGTGGGCCCTCTTCCTAAGACTTCTTCAGGATTTTCTTATGTGTTGACCCTGATTGATATGGCTACTCGTTATCCTGAAGCCATTCCACTTAGAAATATCTCAGCAAAGAACGTGGTTAAGGAAATGCTAGGGTTCTTCACAAAGTTTGGTCTGCCCAAGGAGGTACAGTCAGACCGGGAAGTAATTTCATGTCAAATGTTTTCAAGCAGTCTCTGAAAGAGTTGGGCATCACCCAGATCACGTCTTCAGCTTACCATCCCCAGACCCAAGGAGCGTTGGAGAGATATCATCAAACACTCAAATCGATGCTCAAGAAATACTGTTTGGAACATCAGAAAGACTGGGATAAAGGTCTTCCATTCGTTGTGTTTGCTGCAAGAGAATCTCCAAATGAATCACTGGGCTTCTCACCTTTTGAACTACTGTTTGGCCATGAAGTAAGAGGACCCCTTAAGCTACTCAAGGAATGCTGGCTGTCGGAGGAAGATGACGTCAACCTGCTGGAGTATGTGATGAAGTTCAAAGAACGGCTGTCCACTGCTTTACAGATGGCGAGAGAGAATTTAGGAGCTGCTCAGGAGAAGATGAAGACTTGGTATGATAAGAAGTCCAGGTTACGCCACTTTCAGCCAGGAGATCAGGTTTTGATTGTGCTACCGGTTCATGGGCAACCTCTTCAAGCCAAGTTTAGTGGTCCTTATTTCGTGGAGAAGAAACTCAGTGATGTCAACTATGTCATCGCCACACCAGATCATAGAAAGAACAAGCAACTATGTCACATCAACATGCTAAAGTTATATCACAGGCGGGACGAAAATAATCCAGTCTGCACTGTAGCTGTTCCACCCGAGTCTGCAAGTGAAGCTCTCCCATGCAGCATGAGCCTGAGTGATAGTTTGGGGAAGAATCCTGATATCATGAATGATCTCCAGACTAAGCTTTCTCATCTACCTCCCGAGGAAAAGCAGGAGTTTTCGGCATTACTGCAGGAGTACCCGCAAGTGTTCCGTGCCACCCCAGTAAGAACTACTGTGGTGATGCATGATGTCGATTTTGGAGACGCAAAGCCAATTAAACTGCCTCCTTACCGTGTGAACCCAGTGAAAGTTCCTCTCATCCAGAAGGAGCTTGGCTACCTGTTGGACCACAAGATGATTGAGCCCTGTCAGAGCGAGTGGAGTTCTCCTGTCACTCTGGTCCCTAAGCCGGGTGGGTCACAGCGGCTTTGCATCGACTACAGACGTGTTAATCAGATAACCAAAACAGACACTTACCCTCTCCCTCGTGTGGAAGATTGCATAGACAAGATCGGAAAGGCTAGGTACATAAGTAAGTTTGATTTGTTAAAGGGATACTGGCAAGTACCTATGACTGAGCGTGCTAGGGAGATCTCATGTATTGAACACCCTGTATCTTATTACAGTAAGAAGTTCACTCCACCTCAAAAGAACTACTCAACTATTGAGAAAAAGCTTTTGGCCTTGATTTTGGGTTTACAGCATTTTTCATTTTATTTGTGTTCTGGTTTTGACCCCATAGTCATTTATACCGATCATAACCCACTGAAATTCCTTAGGAAGTTTAAAGATAAAAATCAGAGATTGACAAGATGGAGCCTACTTCTTCAGGAGTATTCATTAGACATACAACATGTCAAGGGGAAAGAAAATGTTATTGCAGATTGCTTATCTAGACTTTAGACAGATTGTTTTAGGGTAATAAGAAATTTCCTTTGTAAATTTCTTTTTCTTTGTGGGGAGGTGTTACATAGCCTATGATTTCATCATCCTTTGTGTAATTTTAACGCACAGTATGCTGCATGTTTGATCACGAGCGTGTTCTGCCTCAGTTCCCCCCTTCTACCGTTATAGTAGAGTAAGTCGTCATTTCTGTTGTTCAGAGCGGGATTGTCAACTCTTTGTCCCCATGGCTTCATTTGCGCGTCCTTCTTACAAGTTGTATCAAGCTCTGTTGGCCCCTATATAATGAGCTCAGTCTCTGCATCATTGCCACTTAGATCTACTCCTCATTTTGTTCACATCTCTGTCCTCCCCTGTACAGTTATTGTTGTGAGTGCTCAGGAAGTCTCCAACCATGTAGCAGCTGTGTAATTTGAGTATAACTGTTATTGCATTCTTTCCTTGTACTGTAAAGCATAAGGTGTTGATCTGTAGGCCTAGTGAGTTTTTTTTGTAATTTATGTAGGATTCATTTTGTCAGCCAGTTTTAATACTATTTTGTATCTGTAATAATTTATCTTGCATTAACTGAGCATTACCCAGTGTATTTTCATTTTATCAGGGCTGACTTAGGTAAATTTACTCTTGCTAATTTCGTGTTAATAGAGGCTATTGCAGTTAGCCATATATTTAACCTGTTTTTTGCCATTACTTTATCTTTATGAGTCCTGAATGTTTTCTTGTTAGTTTGAGCATTAAACTTTAACTTGTAATTTTACCTAACTCTTTGTTTTGAACCTGGAACTTTACGGGACAGTAGTGATTTTTAGAATTCTCACTTAAAGTGTACATTATCTTTCTCTGTTCCGTAATAATTCTTATTCTTTAATCCAACGCATAACCATACCCCAAAGCCTACTTTCTGTCTTCCAGCTCTCCCTACTGATCAAACTTCCGTCTACTTCATTCCCCCCCCCCCCTCATTTTGCCAATGATGTTTATTCATTTTGATATATTTTGCTTCATATGGTAATCTCTTCTCCCTGTACCACTGTTCATTCCATACCCCACCTTCCTGTGTATCACTTTTCCTTCTGTCCCCTGACTCATGTCATCTTCCTTTCTCTTCTTGATTAATTTTCTCTCAGTTTTTCTCACGTCACATCTCCCATTGTTTTCTGTTCTTTTCCTCCAGCTTAAGGCATGCCCATGATTGCCTTTTCTCTTCTTCCCTCAGGCTCTGATCCTCATCCCTCACCATGGTTTTTTCTTTGGTTTGTACATTTTCCCTTCTTGCCTGATCAGCCACTCATCTGTTTTGTCCTCCTTTTCTTCTTCCTGTTCCTAACCTCACCACCTCACCTTCTGATATTCATCGTCCTTCATCTGCCACACCTCCTCCTGTCTCCCGTATCATTCGCCACAGCTTATTCACTAATGTCTCTATTCCTGCTTGTAATATTGTTCTAGAAGGCGCTCCTACAGCATACCCTCCCAAAACACCAGCGATGGAGTATGTGGTAGGGCACTCTGGCTACACTGACACACTCCCTCACCAGCACTGGGCTGGGTGGTCGAGCGATGTGGCTACACTGATTCACAATGCTCAGTGAATACACCATAATGGCATCAACGAGACAAACGGTATTACATACTTTTATCTACATGAATCTTGCCCGCAGAATGGTTCTGTGATAAGGACCCAGTTTGAGAGCACGAAGACAGCTGCGACGATAGGGAGTGGGACAGCTTGACATCTTCCTTGTGAACAGTTGAAATAATTTGTTTCCAGTTTATCAGCCATTCCATACGTCGTCAAGGATGTGAAGTGGATATGAGTGTACAAGAGTGTATGACAGTGCGGTGGTTGAGAGGGGAATGAGAGGGACACAGAGAACAAGGAAGAGTCTTATTGCCTTCCTGTCCTTGACTCAGAGACACGGCATAGTTTCGGTAGCAATATCCTATCCTTTAACCAACTGCCTCGATAGGAGCAATAGGTCTGTTGCTGTTTGCTTTCCTTTTTCTCCTTTGTATTCCTTTAACGGGGAGTGATAAGGTACGAGATTACGTACGGTAGGTTGTGTTGTGGGAAGAGGGGTCGTTACTGAGTAAGAGAATAAATGACTGGAGAATATTTTGTCAAGGCCACCCTTCAGAAGGTGCTGAGTCAAGTAGAGTCAAGCATTAGATCGATAGAATAAAAGTGTACACTGTCCACACATCATTATTCACGGGAGAAACTAGCGGCATTCCAGTAAAACATAAAAATGTAATTTGTAATTTGTTCACTTCAGAGGTTCCTGGATGTTGGCAAGGAACAACGGCAGAATCATAGTCAGCAACATTTATCGTCGGATATATTGAGCTATGTGACTGTAAGCTGAACGAACGAACAAAGAAACAAACAGTGACCATTACAGTTACGTCCTTCCTTCACAGGGTGGAATAAAAAATGAAGATGGGAAAACTGCCAGCCTTTCCGACAAGCCAGATAAACTACATTCCTGCCCCTCCATTTTTTTCCTGCCTGGTGCTCTCCCTCACTCCATCTCCCGGATGCCTTACCGGCGGGGTTGGTCTAACAATTATTTTCCAGGAACCGGTAGATTAAACATGCCTCGGTGGCAGCAGTGATTTACACTGGTGTTCGTTATTATACATTCCCATCTTAATTTCCTCTCTTAGATCGATGAATTATATGTGAATGGCTTATGTGCTTCAGGATTTTACTTTCAGCTGGAATAATATATTCCGCAGCTCACTGCCTTCCCTTACATACAGTACTTTTCCTTTAGTGCAGGTGATTATATACTCGTAAGGATAAGGTGAAAACACGCAATAAATGCTAGTTTAAGGTCGCGATGCCGGGAGCTTAAGGCGTAGGACTGCTGCTCCAATTCTGCTACGAATTCGGAGTGGTTAATAGAGGTTTTCCATCATGTGCCGCCACGAAGAAGTGTAGGATGGTTATCTTCCCGTAAATGTAATAGGTTATGAAATGGCAGTCTTTCTTGATTCTTTATACCTGTCCGGGACAAACTTCTTCAACCCGAGAACTTTTTTTTCACTGAAACAATATTGGACATAACTTATCTAAGAGAAGCATGTGAAATTACATGGAGAGACAGACAAGCAATTGAGAAATTAGGGAGACTTGTGGTGTTGATGTGGTTGTCATTGAATGGGGATTGAGATGGTTTGGTCATGCGGATAGGATTGGGAACAAGAGACTGACAAGAGGAGTGTAAAGGAGTGAGATGTAAGTGGGAGGGGGAGATTGAGGATGGGATGGATGGATGGATGGAACTGTCAGATTAAGAGGGAGGGAGGGTGAGTTGGAGGAAGGGCAACCAAATGGTAGAGGAACGACATGGAGGCGATTTGCTTGTGGCCATCTCTTACGAGATTAAGGCTTGTGTGAAGCTGACAGGAATAAAAGCTGTCAGGACACGAAGGCCATTCCCAAATTACTTTAAAGCGTTTTCTCCTTTTTTGTTAGTCATTTCAAACACACACACACACACACACACACACACACACACACACACACACACACACACACACACACACACACACTAACCATTGTCATCCAGTTTGTCTGCGCAGAGATTGGCCACTTTCACTCTTTTCATATTGAGGAATCGTCAAATACCTTGACTGATCATAAAGCCGATATATTTTAACACTGAAATAGAAGAACGAAATTGCAAATGCAGAACATGCTAGAAGCTGGAGGCACTAGATGCAGGACACACTAGATGAAGGATTCACTAGATGCAGGACACACTAGATGAAGGATTCACTAGATGCAGGACACACTACATGCAAGACACACTAGATGCAAGACACACCAGATCCAGGATACACTACATGCAGGGCACATTAGATGCAGGAAACACTAGTTGCAGGACACACTAGCTGCAGGATACACAAGACGCAGAGCACACTAGATGTAGGACACACTAGATGCAAGATAGTCTAGATGCAGGACACACTAGGTGAAGGACACACTAGATTCAGTGTAAACTAGATGCAGAACACTCTTGGTGAAGGACAAATTAGATGCAGGACACATTAGTTGCAGGACACACTTGTTGCAGGACACATTAGATGCAGGACACACTAAATGCACGACACTAGATGCAGGACACACGACATGCAAGACACAATACATGCAGAGCACACTACAGTTGATGCCGGACACACTAGGTGCAGAACACATTGGATACAAGGCACACTAGATACAGGGCACTACATGCAGGACGCACTAGTTACGACCAAGCAGAACAAAGACTGAACAGGAAGGAATAGGGAGAATGGGAGAGAGGAGAGGAAGGAGGGGAGGCGAGGAAACATACAGGCTAGAGATGGGAGTAAGGAGATAAAAGGAAGAGTACGAGATCGTGGATGAAAGAATGATAATATGTAAAGAATAAAAGAGAGTGAGGAGGTCGCTGGGGGATGGGATGCGGTGGGAGAGGAAACTTACACATTAAAATTCAGATTAATCGCAGTCAGGGGAAATTAGTGGCAGAGTTTTGGAGTTTTATATATAATAGACCAACTGGGAGGCTGTGGTGGTACGGTGAAGATTACTTTAGAGTGAATGGATGGTAAAACTAAAAGGCAGGGAAAAACAGCGGAGATAATGAACTGGGAGGATGAACATATCGATAAAAAAGGCACAGAGAACTAAAAGAAGGGAGAAAGAAAGTCAGCAAATAGGGATAATGAATGAATAGAGCAACAGAGAAAACACAGAGAAAGTTAATATAAAACAAGAAGTGTTGATGTGCTTTCCCACTCCACAACGGGTGACAATGAAACCTTGAGGCTCACAGCAAATACAAATATTACCTTGGGTGGCCCGAACTTCAAACTTCAAACTTCCTCTGTCCTTAACCCCTGGAGAAATGGTACGCCTTGTCCCAATCCTTGTGCACGTTATGGAGTGGGAAAAGATTATGAAACAGAGAGACAAACAAAAAGGTAGAAAATAAACTACAGAAATGACAAAAACAGAAAACAAGAGAACAAGAAAGAGGAAAGGAAAATGACAGAGAACAAGCAGTAGGAATAAAAAACGGGAGACTAGAGAAAGGTGATAAAGAATAACAGTAAAAAACATGGGGTATAATACTAACGGCATTTCATTATTTCTTCATAACGTTATTTATTTACAGTACCGTAGTATCTTTCTATGGCTGCAATAGTTTTCTTCACGGGTACTGTATATTTCGCTGTATGTTATTTTGAAACCATTATTGTTCATTGCAATTTAAAATTTATTTAGGGCTTTCACCCTTCGTCTCTCCAGTCCATTTCTCTCTATATGAATCTGTGACATTTCTGTATACTAAAAATGTGTTTTCAGTACTTATGACCCTATGACAAGTCGTAGTTCCTGTCTGCGCTTCCTCCATTCTTCCACTGCCCCCCTCCCCCCCTCTCACTCTCTCTCTCTCTCTCTCTCTCTCTCTCTCTCTCTCTCTCTCTCTCTCTCTCACCATAACTAAGATGCTTCTTTGATAGCTGTGGCCTGTCCATACGCTTATCTGTCTATTTCTCTATGTATAGCATTATCCCTTAATCAAGGTAGGGGTGACCACAAACGAATCTTCCCTATATCACCTGTCCTCTGCCATGGGGTTGCCAGTTCCTCGGCTCAACTTCCGTCAGTCACTTACCTCTCACTGGCTGAGCGACATGACTTTGCAGTCTCGTTGAAAGCTGGCTTGAGGCAGGGGGTAAGAAACGGCAAGTTGCGGGTCACCGGGTCACTGAGTTTGATTCTCAGCAGAGTCGTGGTTGGGATGTGAGACAGGCCTGGTGAGAGACAGGCATGGTGGCAGACAGGCTATGTGATAGACAGGCTTGGTGACAGATGGCAGACAGTTACTGTGGTTTATGGTAGACAAACTTCATAGCAGGGTAGGTGGTAGACAGCTTCTTTCTTTAACATCTGTCTTGACAGTAGATGGCAGGCAGATTCTGTATTAAACGTCAGACAGATTGTAGGAAAAGTGTGTTCTTGACCTCGTTGCCACCAAAATGTGAGATGTAAGCCCATAGATATAGATTAGGAATTCGGGTTATTTTTAAAGACTCACTACAGTGACAGGATACTTCACTGGAAGAGAGTTGTGCTACACTCTTGGGATCTCTCTTCCTCTCATAATTTCATGCAAAAAAGGTAAGTGAGCTTCGTTTTAACCAGTGCCATCACGTTACGCTGAGTTAAGGAATTCTCGGATGTGTTCACATAAAACAGTCCTCTCAGTGTTCCCTTCCAGACTACACCACACATATTCTCTACACACACACACATACACACACACACACACACACACACACACACACACACACACAAAACCATGTCAACAGTGTGTGTGTGTGTGTGTGTGTGTGTGTGTGTGTGTGTGTGTGTGTGTGTGTATGTGTGCAAGAGATGGCAATGGAGGGTGCAGTGAACGAATTGGGAGAACTGATTAAGTAGATGAATACAAAGAAATGTGAAAAGCAAGGAGAGACCAAGACTAACAAGAGAGAGAGAGAGAGAGAGAGAGAGAGAGAGAGAGAGAGAGACATTATTCTGGGCTGTAAGAGAGAGGGGGGGGGGATTATACTTGGTTGTATGCATACTTGTTTGCTAATTAAAGTACCGTATAAGTATGTCTAATGTATACATGTGACTGTTCAGTGTGCAGTGTGTGTATACCTTGAAGAATTATACATACACTCCGAAAAAATGTGAAATCTTAAGGAGGTTATTCTATCACCAAATTATTATATTCATCTTAGGAACAACTTCACTTCGTCTACATATTCATCTTAGGCGTAACTTCACTTCGTCTATGAGTTAGCCTTTTGACGAGAGGAACTGAATAAAATCTTGAGGTGGTGACCAGAACAAAACAGTTAATGGGGACTAAAGACCGTATGGTTAAACCTGAAATCGGGAAGTGGAATGCAAACATCTACATTTTGATGGTCATTTATACAAGGCAAGTGGTTGTAGCGTATGGTTAGCCTGCATCCCACACAACAGAATGCAGTTAGCAACCATACCGGAAGGCCAAATAATGTTCATCGTCGTCAAATATTTTAAAAATCATAACTAAAAAAATTTAGTGCCTGCATCCCACTTCGCGATTTCAGGTTAAGCGTACGACCCTGAGCTTTATCCGTTATGAGAAGCGGAGTCATTAGTTGGCTGAATAATATCGTACTGAGATAATCGCAAGAGAGAAACAGTTGAGATTTCTGTTAAGTGTTCGAAGGTTAATGAAACTGTGTTCTCCCAAACGACAAAAAATGGCTCCATCCCTCCATACATCCACCATCCACTCCTTTTCAGCAGCGAATGGGCCCTGAATCTGGTTATCCAGTCGCGATATTTAAGGCGAGGATGGCCGAGTGGCATTATGTGAGCAATAAACCCCAACCACCCCACAGAAGTAAACCCATGGGGGCCTTGTACTGTTGGACCACCTAAGTACACTAGACCACCAGGCACCTTTTGGTAATAAAGTTATCATTCAGTAGAATAAACAATTTCCCTAAGTGTACTAATACCAAGTCTGTTCACTTTCCGTCAGCGCGCAGGGAGGCGTGGCTTGTGTGATGTCAGCTGGCTTAAATAACAGAAAATGTATAAGAGGGCAGACTCAAATTAAACATTTATGATAAGGGAAAATGAAGAAGGGGAAGAAGTGCGGACTCGTTTAACCTTATAATATAGCAGTAGGTTCTCTCACACATTTCAGTCCCTTCCCTCACTTCTCTGGACTGAAAATGTGTCATGGTCTGATAACTGGGGCAAGTATACACTCACCGTCATGGTCAGAAGTCAACTGAACACTGGGGTTTCATGCCAGAGCCAGTCGACGTCACTCCGATGCTCCACCCCCTTCGCGAGCTTGGAGCTGTTTTAGAAGGAAGTGATCTGACTTGGTATTAGTAGACTTAGCAATTTCCAAGTATACAATGAACCATATGGCTTGTCACTCTGTGAGCTCCCCAACGTACCCTAATGCACCATAAATCTAAATAGCTTATCCGGCGATAGCGAGAAGAAAGTAGTTATGAAACGTGGTGAGACGGTTAATGGAAACTTATCCTGCGTAATATAACGGTCACTTCTAAGCTGAATGAAAATGTCCAGCGGTGGAAGAAATTTAATAGTTACAGTTTTCTCGCCGTCTGAGTCAAGAACAAGAAGACGTACCGGTATCATAAGCAAAACATTCCTGTCATCTTTCCTGATTCCTTCTCCATGAACTTTGAAAATCCGCAGCAAATATACTTTGTTCCTTATAAATTGGCGCATAATTCCTATAACTTCATTTGAATATGGTGCTAGTAACGAACCAGTGCTTTGCAAAGGATATAGAGTCAAAGTAGTGTTTTGCTCTGCCACTGAGGTATGGGGAAAAACCTGCAAAAAGGACGAAATTCGTCGCTTAGTTAAAATAATGGAATAATGCACTGACTTTCGTTCTTTGACCACTGATCCCTGTTATCAGTGACGTTTGCTTCGGATTCAAGGAGCTGATTTCCAGAGTCCGTGGGTATAAAAACAGTATTATCAGGACTTTTTCTTCCTATGGTAGACACAACTTAAAAAGGCGTGATCTGTACTTAATAACGTAACAAGCATTCCCCTGATGAGAAGTTGGAGTAGTATTTATTTTAAACGTTTCATACTGAACTTTCCTTAAACACAAGAAGGATTAAATGAACAATTGATACCGGTAAACAGTACAATTGACAAGTTTCCAATTTTTTATATAAATATCCATAATCACTATCATGACCGTCACATATATCAGTAACAACCATTACTATTACTATCATTACTAACACATCACATCTACCACCATCATCACTAACACTACCACATCTACTACAATCATCACTAACACTACCACATCTACCACTGTCATCACTAACCTACCACATCTACCACTATCATCACTAACACTACCACATCTACCACTATCATCACTAACACAACCACGTCTACCACTATCATCACTAACACTACCACATCTACCACTATCATCACTAACACTACCACATCTACCACTATCATCACTAACACTACCACATCTACCACTATCATCACTAACACTGCCACATCTACCACTATCATCACTAACACTAAATCTACCACTACCATCACTAACACTACCACATATACCGCTATCATCACTTGCATTACCACACCATGCCACCTTCTCACATCACACCACACCATACAACCTTCTGTCATCACACTACCGTCTCACAGCACTCCATACCATATCACCACCTTCTTACACCACAAAATACCACCATTTCACAGCACACCATACAACCCTCCCACACCACACCATACCACCTTCTCACACCACACATCTGGGAGCATAGGTGTGTGTTAGGTGAGGGCGCACGCCATCCAATCACTGGACGTTACTGCCTGGAGTTGACTCTGCACTGGGTGACAAACCAAATGATTTCCTATAAATTAAGACACTATTTATTACGTCCGACGGTGACCATATAACGTAACGACGCATGGTGGTCTAGCAAGTTAAGGCACCCTAATTGGTTGGAGTCAGTTAGAGTTTTTATCCATATGGAAGCTGGAGATTGCTGCACACATGATGCCTCTATGGACAATACATTTCCATCCTGATATCGCAGGAAAGGGTTAATGAAGACTCCAACTAACCATTCCAGTCCCAAAAATCATATAAGAAGAATAAGAACGGCTGGAAAACGCGAGGATCAAATAAAGCAATGTCTTTGTTTGAAGGAGTTAATTAACGAGGAAAGCAATGTGAAATGCACCATGATGACACTGGAAATAAGGGAAAATTGGCCATTAAGGAAATAGAGCAAAAATGAAGGAAAACCCTAGCCTACAAGAGAGAGAGAGAGAGAGAGAATTAAATGAGGATTATAGCAGGTCCCTGACTGTGATCCATCTTACACACATGGCAATGACAACTCTCAAGAACAGAAGGTAGAGGAAAAATGTACGATATTGGCAGGTCATCTACACCTGAGACATCCATTCCATCGCCCCTCACCACCAAATACGTTCCCATATTTGTGTGGAAATTAGATCAAAGGGCAACGTACTATACGGGACCTAGAAACTTGTATTAAGTTTTAAGCAGTCACAAAGAGTTGGGTATTACACGAAACAGAAACCACGAGATTACGGAAAAAGTGTGACGAAGGACGAGGGAAAATGCATTTTAGAACAAAGCTTACAAACCTTCCGTATCTATGACTGTCACGGGGTTTTGTGAATTTAAGAATTAAATAAAGGTTATATGTTTTGCTTGAAAATAGACAAAAATTGACTTGTGAAATCTAGCAGTACGTTTTAGTTTATGCCGGCTTACCTCGCCGATTCTCTAAGGATGAGAACTTATAAACTTTCTCAACAGTACACAGCAGAGACTAATTACTCACGAGTGCTGTTTGTAGTACTGTTAGCCTCTCGAGAAAGTGGTTCCACCCCTGACAATCAATAACTAATACTAATAGTAATAAACAGGTTCTTGCCGGTGCATTAACTCCTGGCTGGCACAAGGGATTTAAGCTTAATACAAAAGGACTGGCCTAAGTACCAGTTATGAATACTGTAAAGCGTCTGTGCAAACTAGGAGCGGCAACTAGAATAAGCTTAATGTGGAGAAATAAAACACGAGTTTAAGTATACTTTAAGCTCAAAGGTAAAGAACTGTAAAATTTATTAATTATAATAAAATAAACTTACGTTACATAAGTCTCAAAATGAATTCAAAATAACAAGGAGAATACACTCACTCGCTCACTCAAAAGCTAAACTTAAACCTAGGAAAAACGAAAAGAAATACTGGTCAGTAAAGGGGGCTACAAGGAATGACTGAGCGTCGATACATAGGACGGACGCTGCAAACACGTTAAACCTCTTCGCTGATTCACTGTCTAGGTCGAGATTTCAGGAACTCACTGTGGCGGTGCTGCTCCATGCTGGGCACGAACCTGCTTTCACGATGATCCAATCCTGACTGACTTTGAATTATGAAAGGAGGCGAGGGATGGCCATACTTACTTCAACGGTCAACGGAAAGAAAGTGAGCGATACACGCCCACAATAAATCGCTCAGCGAAGGCGCTAATGTCGCGTGCAAGGATGGTCACTTATGAAACAGTGAAAAATGTTCTGAAAACCGTCCCAATCAAGTGAAAGCTAGGACGGTTGAACTAAGTGATACTCAGTGAGAATTCCACTAGAATTCATGGTTTTCACACTGAAAAAAAAAATGTCACGAACTTATAAACACGCTCGTGCCAATTCGTGACATTACGCCCCATCAAAATCAAATATTTTTTCTTCAGGAAAAAAAAAAAAATTGATATACATACATATAAATCCTAACTCAGTCACACAAGATTCACATTGTGGTGTGTGTACTACCCTGCTACAGGAGAAAATCACTGTCGCCCATGAGCATAAAAACCTCGTATTTACATTAATAGAAGCAAGCTTGAGGAAAAAACTCTGAGACGATGGTGAAAAATCCTGTACTCAGGTCAAACTGAGTGAAAAGTTCGTTACATTTAAATTAACAACTAATTGTTATGTAGCATGATGTATGTAATACACGGTGTAGGTGTGACAGTTGTAGTGTAACTGTGCCTACATGTAAAATTATGTAATAGAATAGTAAATAATGACGATGAGGCAGAAGAGAAGAGGCAGCAGCATGCATCAGGGACGATCAGCTGATCTGCATGACAATGCTGCACCCGCCAGCTGCACCTGCGAAAGGAACCAAGGAGGAACATCAAAAGTGTCATTTCTCTCTCTCTCTGCCTACCAATCAGTACTTATGTTTATTATTAACCAGGAAACGTAGTCTTTGCATTGCTCAAATCTTTCAGGACCCTTGAAGTTTACTGGTTAACCTACATTATTAACCAGGAAATGTGCCAGTTCTTGAAATGCTCAAATCTCTCAGAACAAGCATTTTACTGGTTAACCTAACTCTACACTTACAATTAACAACAGCAAGCTGAGAATCCCTATGCAATCTCGAGCAGGTCATATTTTAACACCCACCATGGGTGTGAACACTCATGTGGATATTGTGCATTCTCCAGGAATCCTCAGAGATGCCCACAGCTCGAGATGTTCCACAAGGTAATTCACACACAGCCTCGGATTGTCCTAACGGGGGTCTCGAACTTCCGCTTAATCTACGGTACATATGTATGTACAGGCCCTGGACATGATGTGTCCTGTGGGGCCAATGGGCGAGACATCAGGTCTGCATCCACATTACCACTGCCCTGTCTCTCAACTGACTCTGAGATTATGGGCGTGGATTCAAACGGTGCAGGAAGGACATGTCCCTGATTAGTGGTACATTGACACACATTGCAGGAACACATAAAACTATTTCCGGTCCCATTCCTGGCCAGAAAAAGTCAGCACAGATACGGCCCTGGGTTTTCCTTTTGCCCATGTGACCTTCTGAGGCTGAACGATGACCCCATTCTAACACTGCTTGGCGATACTTAGAGGGAATGACAAACTGCAGTCGAACCTCGCCCTGGGATGTTCGTGACTCACGGTACAGCCATCCTTGTTTACGAAGGAACTTGGCTTGACCTCCCCGTGAATACTTAATCACTACCCTTTTGTTCCTTCCGCACAGCAGTAAGCGTCGGGTCAGAATGTTCTTCAACAACAAATTGGCTACACATCAGATCTTGTGGCGATGCAATGGTCACAGGGGTGACACAATTTGGAGCCTCAGCCATGGCTCGTGTTACTGCAGCCGAAGTCTGAGTAGCATCATCTGTGGTGCAACCATACTTGGCACAAGGAATATTGCCTATGATAAGGTCAAATAAGGGTTCTGGCATGACAACTGCAACTGTCATACCAGTGTAAAATGGAGATGCCGCCTGGATACGTGCCTCAGGGAACAATCTCACTGATCCATCAATAAGGTTAGCTTGGATCTGTCGACCTGTGTACTCCTCAGGCCGAACTAGACTCTGCCTGACAGACCAACCTGAGGAACAGTTGTCTCTCAGGACCTTCACAAGAATGCCTCCCACAAACCCTGGCTGAACAAGGAAGCCACTGTCACCTGTAGGAGGGCCTGTGGAGGAAGCAGCCAGTCACTGATGAGGTTGCTAAATAAATGATGCAGCAAACATGGTGCCCTGAGAATTAGATATCTGAGGGGTCGTGCTCACTGTCTGGGGTGATAGATCATTGACCATAAGTGGCGGAGTGTTCACTGTCGCTGTGGGATTAGTGAACTGTGGGGAAGTACCCATACTGCTAGGGACAACACCACCGTGCTGCTGTTGAGGAATGAAGGCTGCGTTCGCCTCCTGCCTCCGATTCACTTGAGCTGTTGCAGAAAAGGATAGTCCCGATCTTTGATTGCGTGGCTGATACTGCTGCTGGTTAGGGTATTTGTTGTACCGCTTCCATGCAGGTTTCTGGGTATTTTGCCCCTGGTCCTTCTTCTGCGGTTTTGGACCTTGGCCATTATTCTGGGAATGGCCTTGTTGCTGGGGTTCAGTCTGAGACGGTTTCCCAGATTTGTCAGCTTTCCTGTTCCGGGTGTGCTGCTTACGCGTTTGATACCCATATGCAGTGAAGAATGCATCAACCTTGTTCACCATTTGGCTGGCATCCCTTACCTGGCAGATTTTAAGCCGAGCCATAAGTTCAGCAGGCCACGACTTTTCTAGCTGCATGCACAGCATAAAGTCTATTATCCCCTCATGCGTGGAAGGATTTTCATCTTTCTCCATCCACTCATCTAAGTAAGCAGTAAGCTGATCAAGAAACTGAATGGCAGTCTCTTTTTCTTGTAAACGCGCCCTCATAAACTGACTCTTGGCATCATCAACTGTGAGACCGTATGCTTTGACGAGTGTGGTCTTCATCATCTCATACGTGAGATTGTCTCCACAAATTCTGTGGAGAATATCGAGGGCAGGGCCCTCAAACAGTCTAAGAAACTGAAGCCACTTAGCTGCCTCATCCAAGTGGTACAGCTGAGCCATGTCTTCAAAACGAGCTATGAATGGCTCGATTCGCTCACCTTCCTTGTATGGAGGAAGCTTGATGTGTGAGGTTGCCAGAACATGTGCAGGGAGAGCGCTCGTGGAGCTTGGGTTAGCTCCACCAGATGTGTCTGAAGCCAAGGAGTCTCGCTTGAGCCTCAGCATCTCAAGTTCATGTTTTTCAAGTGCCTCATGCTCGGCACGTTCGTGTTCTCGCTCTCTCTCTCTCTCGTTGTTCTCGCTCGTATTCACGTTCTCTCTCGCGTTGTTCTAACACAAGTTGACGTTCTCTCTCACCTTGTTCTAACTCGAGTTGACGTTCTCTCTCACGTTGTTCTAAATCGAGTTGGCGTTGTTTTTGCTCGTGTTGATGTTCTCTCTCGCGTTCCTCTCGCTGTTCTCGCTCATGTTTGCATTCTCTTTCGCGTTGTTCTAACTTGAATTCGCATTGTTTTTGCTCATATTCCCGTTGTTCTCACTCGTGTTCGCGTTGGATTCTACGCTCTTCACGAACATCATTCTCACATTGCTGCTCGTAACTAAACCAAGAGAGGATGTAGTCTTTGACTTTTTCGAGGTTTCTAAGCCCCATATCTTTAGCTCCCTGTACATAGACGCTGGTAGACATGATACTAACTCAGTCTGAGTGAACTAAAGACTAAGTACTGACTGCTATTTTGCAGAGAAATGCCAATAATCAAGAGTAACGAATATAGGCACAGGTTAGTGGTGACCAGTTTTATCTAGGTAAACTGGTAAAGAAAGAAAATTAAAAAAACAACTGACTATGAAAGCTATTACGTAAAATTAATAGAAATGAATCAGTAATCACGAGTAAGATAGTGCCTATAGACTTTAATGATAAATATCTAAGTATAAGTGAGTGAGTATTATCTCGTTAATAACTTTAGAGCTAGGAGTTAATATCCTGGAATGAGGTCGCCAGATGTCACGGGGTTTTGTGAATTTAAAAATTAAATAAAGGTTATACGTTTTGCTTGAAAACAGAGACAAAAATTGACTTGTGAAATCAAGCGGTACTTTACGCCGGCTTACTTTGTCGATTCTCTAAGGATGAGAACTTTTAAACTTTCTCAACAGTACACAGCAAAGACTAATTACTCACGAGTGCTGTTTGTAGTACTGTTAGCCTCTCAAGAAAGTGACTCCACCCCTGACAATCAATAACTAATACTAATAGTAATAAACAGGTTCTTGCCGGTGCATTAACTCCTGGCTGGCACAACGGATTTAAGCTTAATACAAAAGGACTGGCCTAAGTACCAGTTATGAATAACGTAAAGCGTCTGTGCAAACTAGGAGCGGCAACTAAAATAAGCTTAATGTAGAGAAATAAAACACGAGTTTAACTATACATTAAGCTCAAAGGAAAAGAACTGTAAAATTTATTAATTACAATGAAGTAAATTTACGTTACATAAGTTTCAAAATGAATTCAAAATAACAAGGAGTATACACTCACTCGCTCACTCAAAAGCTAAATTTAAACCTAGGAAAAACGGAAAGAAATACTGGTCAATAGAGGGGGCTAAGCGGAATGACTGGGCACGGATATGTAGGACGGACGCTGCAAACACACTAAACCTCTTCGCCGATTCACTGTCTAGGTGGAGATTTCAGGAACTCGCTGTGGCAGCGCTGCTCCATGGTGGGAACGAACCTGCTCTCACGACGACCCAATTCTGACTGACTTCGAATTATGAAAGGGGGTGAGGGATGGCCGTACTTACTTCAACGGTCAACGAAAAGAAAGTGAGTGATACATACCCACAATAAATCACTCAGCGAAGGCGCTAATGTCGTGTGCAAGGATGATCACTTATGAAACAGTGAAAAATGTTCTGAAAACCGTCTCAATCGAGTGAACGCTAGGACGGTTGAACTGAGTGATACTCAGTGAGAGTTCCACTAGAATTCGCGGTTTTCACACTGAAACAAAAATGTCACGAACTTATAAACACGCTCGCGCCAATTCGTGACAATGACCAACAGACCTCTCCACCTGACACATACTTCCTCACATGTGTGTTTATTTAACATAATATAATATAATAAGATTAAGTGTCTTTATGCTTGGTGGCTGTAACTACACTCATGGTTAGACTCTTTTATATGCAGTACACTCGTGTATGTAAAGTTCAATTTTAAAGTCCTGTCAGTGCCAAACTAAACTAACTTATTTTAATCTCGATACATTTTCCCCGTATTTCATGTGATGTGTTTTAAGTAAAAGTGAGATTCTAATTCAGGCGGCACTAGGACGAAAGAGGAGGTAGAAAAATGATGAAAAAGGTGCAGTGTAAAGTGGTAATATATAATTGTGAGAGAGATTCACTCTCTGCCAATGTTCCTCCTTCTCATTGCCTCCTTTAAATTTTTGAAATTTGTCTTATCCCTGCGTCATTAACACTGTGCTCTTATTTATCCTGAGACGTAGCTCCCTTTGAGGCATAGGAAGGGGTGGGGAGTATAGAGGATGCATTAGGCTTAGATCAATAGTCCCCTGGTACAGTACAAACATCCCTCCAATAATCCAATTAGTCGTTCCACTTTCGCCTCTAATATCCTTAACCGTATTTATAATCAGACACTTACCCCATCGTTTTCCCTCTCACCGCTCAACTTCAACACATCATTCTCATCTCCCACACCCAACTCTTCTCCCAGCGCCACCCCTCTCCTCTACCCCACCCCATTCTTCTCTCACCAACACCCCTCTCCTTTCACTCACAACCTTCTCCTCTCCCACACCTCACGCTCCTTTCACCCACACCCCTCTCCTCTCACTCACACCCCTCTCTTCTCACCCTAAACACTTCTCTTTTCTCCCACATCTGTAGGCATTCCTCTCCACCTTTCATCTTCCCTTACACTCCTTTCGTTCGTTTCTCATCTCTCCTTGTTCCCTCCAACTTTTTGCTCTTCTCCCCCCCCCCTGTTGTTTTCCTTTTTCTCCACTACTCTCCGCTCTCTTATCTCAACCATTTTGTCACGCAACTAAGTAACAACCAAGGAGAGGATGGGTCAGAGGGTAGATGATTATACGCAGAACATTGTGCTGGGAGTGGTGGGGGAGGGCAGTGTCATAGGATTATGGGACTGTGTAGTAGAAAGAGATGGAGAGGCGGGCGACAGAGAGATGGTGGGAAGGTAATGGGGCATGTGTAAGAACTGGAAGATGTGTGAAGGAGAGGGATGAGGGATGTGAGGGAAATGGGTACATAGGAAGGCGGGGATCTATCTGGGAGGAAAAAAAAAAAGAATGGAGAGAGAGAGGGGGGGGGGACTGAACTGGGTGTAACGAATATCAATGGACAAGTGCGAGGAAGGTATGAGAGAGCTGTTAGGTGAAGGAGGAAAGAGAAAGATGTTAGATGTGGGAAAAAAGAGAGAGGTGTTAGGCGAGTGAAAGATGAGAGGGGTGCTAGATAAACGAGAGGGGGTACTAGTTGAAATCACACACCAGTGGTTGACGTGACGAAACAGTATATACCACCCAGGTGTTATACTGACCTCTCACCGACGTATACATTTTCTTTAGATTGCACTGGGAGGCCGGGAAAAACAGTGTGATGATTGTATTAAAAATGAATACGTAATAGGAATCGTGTGTGTGTGTGTGTGTGTGTGTGTGTGTGTGTGTGTGTGTGTGTGTGTTTGTAATTATGGGATAAACTTGATGCATCTCCTCATCCCACATCGTACCTTTGGGAGTAAATTATGACCAGGTTAATTATAAAGGGGATAAGTCAAATCCCTCTAAGCCGCCAGAGGAGGTAATATGAAGGAGGATCAGTGGCAGTAAATAAGATTGTAACGGCTCTGGATTACACTTAACACCCAAGCTTTACCATCACCCTCCAGTGTTCTCTCTCGTGTTTAAACCATGCTTCACTCAGATAGGTTTACTATATTTTACAAGGGACTAGTCGATGAAAGGTTAGACTTAGCCTTAATTATTTCCTACTGTACCTGTGAAGTCTAAGAGCAATATAATCATCTGAAGCAGCAACAATGAGTCTTAAATACGTCACTGAACTAAAATAATGAAGAAGCCTGAAATATTGCATACCATATCAGCAAAAATAATGAAAAATGTTCTTGCGACAAAATTCATAGATTATTCTGGCGACGAGAAGACTTCAGGATATACATACTGTATCTGTGTCCCACTAATAGCTTGGTTATAACCGACTGTATCACGATGGTTAACAGGCCAACTAACACAGATGTATAGAACTCTCTCTCTCTCTCTCTCTCTCTCTCTCTCTCTCTCTCTCTCTTACTGCAATTCTGAAGTATTTGCCACTACAAACAGTCTTTACACAACGGAGTTCATCGCTGGAGAAAATGAACTACCACACACTTAATATAAGGCTTTTTAGAGGTGAGCACAGTGAAGGTTTCAAAGCAGGAGGTGAGGTGGTAACAGCCGTGGCCGTCCCACACAATCACCAGCCACTGAGCTGCAGGAGTTGCCCATGCTGCCCGGCCAGCACCCCTGGTTTATCACCCAGAGATTATTACACAGTACATTGCATACATTGATTTAATTTTGTATTGGTTGTTACTCTATGTGTATTTTTCCCAGACAGTTGTGAAAATCCGATACAAACCGTCTTTCGTGGACATCCATAAGTGAAACAAACCTACAGAAAGGTGGGCGTCAAACTCTCATTACTTGGAAGGTGACATGGACACCTCAAAAATGTACCTGCATCCCCCCCTCCGACCTGCCTACTTGAACACGTTAACCTGCCCACCGGAAAAAGGTCAGATTAGCCTGGCCAAAGAGGTTTACCGCACACAAATTTCCCGGGTATGGCTAGTGTGCTCGGACTAAGCAGGGTGTGAGAGGAGTATATCTGTAGTAACCCAGTTTTCTCCCCTGTTGTTTCATCCAGTTAAAATATAAGGGAGTTTCGTTATATCCAGTCACCTTCTAATATTATCTTTGGAATATGATGGGCATAACAGGAGTGCGAGAGTGGTTTCATCTCAACGTGACTCTGACGAACCAGAGTGAGACAATGTTCAACTAGGCACACTGGGACGATCGCGGCATAAAATTATAAATCTATTGAGAACACGATTATTTTATATTACGTGTGGAGAGAATGATGGAGTGTTGCAGTGAGGGGCACCATTGGTCAACAGCAAAGTACGCGGAATACAAGCATATGACATAAATAGGGCACACGGAAGGCACCAGAGAAATGCGTGAGGCCAGGTAGATACAGAAAGGGAGCACGGACGAGCCATATAAGAACAAGGAAAGACCGAGAATTATAATCATAGTACAGTAATAAAGGCATGGCATATGTAATTCAGCGCATAAGGTGCACACACACACACATTTTAAACAAAGCGTAGAAGAATTAACTTAAATGAGTCAGAATTTTGGGTTGTTCTGGATATCAGCTGGCTGTGAGAAACGCAGGTTGGAATGAAAATGAAAATTTCGCAGTCATGAACTATACGTTGGAGTTAAAAGAACGTTTTTTTTTTTTTCTTGTGTGTGTGTGTGTGTGTGTGTGTGTGTGTGTGTGTGTGTGTGTGTGTCCGACTCTGGGCAAAGGCTTCAGGGCCTATTTCTCGGAGGTAGTGGCTTATCTCAAGGCTCAGTAGTCCTCCTACACGTCCACATGTCACCACTTCGGCGCTAACATCCACCGTCCATTCTGAATACATGTTAGGGCTGTCTCATACAGGACTGGTGTACTGGTATTAGCGGGGGTATTTTTACGACATGTGGCGGGTCTCCTGGTAGATCAGGAATGTCTGCTTTCATGAAATTCAGATCCTTAAACTGGTCCCTGTCCCAGCCGGGATGAAAGCTCGATTTAACGCCGGGGCTGTAAATTAAGTGTGAATTTTGTGCAAACAGACCTTACTGATATTTCTAAAGTACCACCGATATGGCATACCTTCGCCTCCGCTATTATCATCACACCAGTTGTTTACGATGATGTGAAGCACCGAGGAGAACTTCTGACAATGTCTTGTCAGTGCTCAGCGTCGGATTTTAAAACGTCATAAGCTGCTAATGTAAGAACGTATTATTCACTTGGATAAACAAGTAACTCTTGCATCGAAGTATTATCACAAAAACTACTTCCACCACAACTATTACATTATCTACTAGGAGAATAATTCCACCTTAAATATACTCCCACCATCTCTGCATCATTAGTGTCGTCACAGTTTTGTTATGATTAATGCCACCACATCCCATTAACTACAGTCATCACCACAGTTCGTCCGCCTTAAGTGGTGCCACCATCAGTCTACCACAATTATCTTAATAAACATCGCACCACAACTCCCCTTATCATTAATCAAACAGTCACTTCCACAGTCCTTGCATCTAAAATGCCATTACCACAGCCTTCCCACCACATTTGTCACATTAAGAATCCCACTTTGTAACCATCATTGCCATTAGTCCACCACAAAACTCCTTACTTTCACTCGAACGTCTCACCACACATACCCACACTGTATCCCAAGCTGAAGTACGGCACTCTTCATACATGAATATTAATTTTTCGTTATATTATGGACATTTTTTTGTGTTGAGTTATAAGCGTTCATACTTGAATGTGTGGAAAGTGTTTGAGCAACTCTACTTGCTAATGCTGTTGTTCTAGCTAAATATGCCATCCCACCGCCAGATACACATTTTAAAATTATGAGGAAAATCACTTAAAGTTACACTTACTGGCATCACTTTTTCGCAGCTTTTCCAACAATTTGCGTAGGTCTGTTGTAAGTTTAATTATTTCTGACATTGCCGAGTTTGATGTGTTTTTAAACAAAATTAATTGGGTAACACTTGTTACTTTTCCATAAGCATTCCAATGATTTGCGTAGGTCAGTTGTTGGTCTAATAGTTTAAAAAATAAACAGGTATTGCTGTTGTCACTTTTTGGCTCGATTTGATACTATGGTGATGAATGATGGGAAAAGTCTTTTAGGTAACACCTATCACATGTTGAAAGCTTTCTAACGATGTGCGCGTATCAGTTGTAGCTTTAACATTTTCTTAGATAATCATTGGCACTGAAGTTGGCATTTATCAGCTTGTTTCAGCAATAAGGTGGCCAGTTTTGAGAAATGTTACTTGCTAAACACCTACAACCTTTATCTACGTCGTGTGTAGATCCACAGTAGTTTAGGTAGTTACTGTGATAACGCAGTGTTGGTACTTTGGTCTATCACTCTACAACATGCCTGATGGTGATGGAAGAGTGCTTGAGGAGGGAGACGGTGGTTGCATGTAATGAGCAATTACGTCCCCTTGACCCTGGTCCGAAGATCTTACTCCTCCTGCAGCTTGCCTGTGCTCCAACAATAGTTTCTTATGTCATCAAATTAAAATTTTGTAGTGAATGAGAATGTGGCAAAATTTTGACAGTTATCTCTCTCTCTCTCTGTTAGTTTTCTCTTGCTCTCTGGACGCTGCGTCACCTCACTAAAAGAAGTCAGGATAATGATAATGGTGTGGAAGTGATTTGTCCTCTCTCTTTCTCTCTCTCTCTCTCTCTCACATACACACACACACACACACACACACACACACACACACACACACACACACACACACACACATATACACGCGCGCGCGCGCATTTGCCATGTGAAGTGAATGGAGAATGAGAGACTGAGAGACTACCTAGGAGGGTGTATGGGAGTGACTGATGAGACAGACAGATGAGGGAGAAAATTAAATGAGAGAGTGCGGTGTGAGTTGGATAGAGTACACCTGACGGCAGTGGGCAAGGTGACATGGCGGCGATTCGTTTGTGACCACCTGCTTGGGATGAAGAGATCTGGCTATAGGAAGAGACAGGCAAAGGGTTGTGAGTTTCGACATGAATTATCTCTAAATTTGTAATGTGACTTTGTTTATATATATATATATATATATATATATATATATATATATATATATATATATATATATATAGTTTGTTCTTCTGCTTCCTTATTTCAACATCCAAAAGGTGAAAGAGCCAAGATCTATATGTTGATGTGGCATAAAACCTTGAATCATGTAATTTAAATCTAATGAAATTAGGCACTTTTCCATAATCCCTACATGTCCTTAAAAAATGAGGTCCCTTTCCACCTTCTTCACCTTGAATGCTGTCTTCTCAGTGCTCCTATAGCACAGCAGTGTGGGTTGGCCATATCTTGTTAATAAAATATCCACAATAGATTTTCCTCTTGGGAGGAGCACTGAGAAGACAGCATTCAAGGTGAAGAAGGTGGAAAGGGACCTCATTTTTTTAAGGACATGTAGGGATTATGGCCAAGTGCCTAATTTCATTAGATTTAAATTACATGATTCAAGGTTTTATGCCACATCAACATATAGATCTTGGCTCTTTCACCTTTTGGATGTTGAAATAAGGAAGCAGAAGAACAAACTGTTGAAACTTAATAGAGAAATTGATTCATCGATATATATATATATATATATATATATATATATATATATATATATATATATATATATATATATATATATATATATATATATATACACACACACACTGGAGTCTCTTTTATCCGAAATTCTTTTAACCGTAATATGCCATTAACCGCAAGCTTTACTAAAACGTTCTCATTTCGATTAACCGCAAAAATCTGAAATCTATTCGAAAATTCAAATACGGCGGGCTTGTTTTGCGCCACTTGCGTTAGTTTACGGTTGCTCCGCTAGTTGCTAGAGCGAGTTGCCCACTCCCTCACCTGCATCCACCACCTCGGAAGATTTGGATGATGTGGGAGATGATGTGGATGATGTGGAAATGATTGAATAAGGAAACAGAAAATATGAAAAAAAACAATTATGTTTAAGACTTCAATTGTTTGAATTGCTTACAGTGAATTACGTCATTGTTTTGTTGAAGGTTTATTTAAGTTTATTTGAGTGAAATGTTATTTAAGTTGACAGTTTCTATTACAGTTACAAAAGTGCAGTTACATACGTAGTTACTACAGTGCATTAAGTGTTTTGGTGATGGTTGAGTGGCTTTTGCGGTGCTGGTGGTGGTGGTGGGCTAAACGTCTCCAGAAATGGGTGATGGGTGAGTACAATACTGTTCCCTTGTATCCTACATATTATTACAGTATCTTTTATCCTAAAAAATCGATTAAACGAAACTTTGAAAGTCCCATGATTCTCGGATAAAAGAGACTCCACTGTGTGTGTACACACACACATATATATATATATATATATATATATATATATATATATATATATATATATATATATATATATATATATATATATATATATATATATATATATATATATATATATATATATATATATATATATATATATATATATATATATATATATATATATATATATATAAGTGGTAGGTGGTGGCGACCATCATCCACTCACTTGATGTAGTGCTGCCTACTTCTTCCTTAGCGTTTATCATTTTTTTTCTGTGCCTGCCCTCCTCCCTTTCTATTTCTCCCGTCTTTCCTGTCACATCTTATTGCTTTTCTTTCCTTTACAGATGGCTTTACATTGAGTGACAAGCCAAATGGTTTCCTGTAAGTCAAGAATCCATTTACAACGCTGGGTGATAACCATATAACGAAACCATACGTGCTCCCTACCTGTCAGCAAGTGGGTTGGTGGAGGGTTAGTGCCCCTCCCCGTAAAACAAATAACTCAAAGTCAAATGGCCACCCCTTACGGGATTATGGCATCTGGATATATATATATATATATATATATATATATATATATATATATATATATATATATATATATATACCGGTATATCTATCTATCTATCTATCTATCTATCTATCTATCTGTCTATATATGTATGTACCGGTATGTATTTGTGAATGGTGAGGAAGTGCATTAGGGAATTATTAGTTTTAAAACTTAGTGAATTGTACTGTGCAGTATATATCATATAGTCACCTGTAGTAGTACTGAGTGCACCATATGATTACCAGATTATCGTGTCTGTCCTAAACTATGCGAGTGCTCTGAGCCACACTGTGTTCTGCCACTATTCAACATTTATGTCCCCATTACAATAAGTGCTTATTCCGTTGTGTACACTTCATCCACCACACTTAATATATTCCCCCCTCTTACGGTGATACACATTTTCGTTATTTTTTTAATACTATCTTTATCATTTTCATATTCACAGGAACTTTAAGTCTAATAAGCAGCCACATATCCACCACCATCAACAACATCCCATACTCATTTCTCCTCGCACATCTACGTCTCATCCGTCACACTAACTCACCACAACACCCTCACTCACATAAAGCACCTACAAATGAAGAAAAACATCTTACACCTACACCACATATTTGCGCCCACTACACTTACCCCGACTCACGCTTTCTTTGCATGTCCTTCCTACACACCCACACACACTACATTTATCTAAGCATCTACATCCTTCACATTCCCTCTTCTAACCACATTCCTCTCCACCAACCCACACCCCTCTCAACCCACACACGCCAACCCCTTGCCATTAGGTCCATCCACACACACACACACACACACACACACACACACACACACACACACACACACACACACACACACACACACACACACAGTTCCACACGACTCATCTTCACAACAAAATTACTGCCCCCAAATCCCCCAAACGATCCCCGTCCCACCAGCACAATGGTTTTATCGACTGGAAATATTGCCGACAATAATACTCGTTGGTCAAAGAATTCTCCCTTCACAACTTTGCCGCCACGGTTAGGATTGCAATTTTGCGGTTATATATAATTCGTATAGCTACAACGGTTTAAACAATTTACTTACTCTAGAACCGGAATTCTATGTGTGCGTGTGTGTGTGTGCTTCACACATATAACAATGGCTGAGTTAATATTGAAACTACATTCGATTAACTCAAATATTCTCCTTATATTATTCACAGAGAAGTCAATGATTTGCATCATACTCTTTTTTATGTGTTCATTTTTACTAATAAAACTGAAACTTCGATACCTGAGGCCCATAGCAATAACTAATAACCACAGTTCATTATGAATACATGCGAATGTTGTCTCATCCAGTTCTTGTGTGATGGTATTAGGTGTATGTTGTAATTACATATCGCCGTGTCGCATTATGATCAACAAGCTTGATTTAACGAATATTAGATCATCAGTTTGTTCCCTACCCCAGCTTCAGGGTAATCTTGCGTTCTCTCGGACAGCTGATTACTTCTCTAATCACTTGACGCCAGTTTCCACTCCACACTATGTTTTACAATCGTACCTGACACAATAATATGTGGGAAAGCTTACCTAGACACACAATGTTCTTTACAATAATAATAAGTTTGTGTTCAGTGATCTAAGTTCACACTGTATCTGGGTACTGTATATCCCCTTCAGAACTTAACTATATCGGCCAATAAACAAAAAAGTATCAATCATATCATACACTGAGTAGAAGGAACACAACAAGAACACATAATAAATATATTAATTAGTAATATTTATTTGAAGGAGCAGGGCACTGCTTAAACCTAATATGTAATTGTATTTTATTTAACGCCATCGCACTTACAGCGCCTTGTGTGACTTTATCCACACATATCCCTTATCCATCCTAACCATCCTACTAATGCTACTGAGCTTTGAACAATTCCTCCACGTATTCTGTCATAAGCTCTTCATCATTTCAATCCCAACCTGCCTTTTGTACGAGCACCCTGTCAACATTCTGGCTTCACTTTTCTCTCTTTCCATTCTTCATTTCTATTTCTCATGATAATATAGTTTTATACGTTACACTAGTTCATCTGCAGTTCCCTGTTGCAGCCATATCCGTATATAATTATATACCCTCCAGTTTTTCATCCCGATCATCTATCAACATTTGCTTTAACTTATCACTTTATTCCGACTCAACTGGTATCCAACATTCCGACCCTAACAGCAATGTCATTTACACTAATTCAGCCTTGTCCCTTCCTCTTTATTATTTGTATTACTTACCCCTTTTCATTACACTCAATGCAGCCTTTCACTCCTAAGCAACCTACATTCTTGCACATACATCTTTAGTTGAAAGAGAAGATGAACATTCTACTGGAGATGATCTCAACTGTTCACTTACGGCAGTGTCATGTCTATAGTATTATATTTATCTTGATCCCTGTCGAATAATTTTAACCGTTTTCGATGTGAGATGAATGTATATTTTCTTCAGGTATTACCCAACCAGGCGCAATCATACCTTTATTCGACTCTCTAGTGCTGCATAAATCAGAGACTCTAGTATATCATTCAGTAGCCTTACTTCAATAGCGCAATTAATTTTTGCTAGTGCTAGTAGCCAGTAACCAAGTAAATCACCGGGAAGATACTTTCTTCCAGCCATATGACAATGGAAATTGCAGTAAATTTCATTATTATGAAGAAAGGGTGATATTCTTGTTCATTTGCAAAGCCACATTTCAACAGCTTAGTTCACTGATGTCTTCCTGTTTGCTCCTGTATCCATCTTTCCAGCTGTAATCCTTTCTTGCATTCCATTACAACCTTTAACCCTGTTCCCTCATTTTATTTCAACACACCTCTCTTCCCATGACTTTGGCAATGGTAACCCTATTAACCCAACCCAGCATCCCCCAGCCACTCTCCAAACTTCCCCACCAGCCTCCCCGCCACTGTCAGCTCCAGGGCGACAGCAGCCAACCAAAGATTCGTTGCGATAAACAATCTAGAACTTTCTCCAGACATTCACAGATTCTCGAAAATATTGGCATTTTAATCCCATCACCTGTAGATCTGATATTAGATGGAAGTGTGAGGAGGGTGGGGCGGGAGGGGAAAGGAGGTTGCAGACAGGGTTAGGACTGACAAAGTCAGTATAAGTCAAACTTAGAAAACTCATACCAGGCTAAATTCTAGATCTCATGCTTAAGGTCATAAGGAGTAAGGCCACAATTACCATGTTTTATTACGGAAGCGATATTAAGGCTATTATACTTAGGAGTGTAAATTAATATGAATAGCTAAATGAGAATAAACTTGAGAAAAGTAACGAAAGAAAATGATGTAGAAAGAGTAGAACTGAGAACAAGAAAAAAACTTGAAGAAACATTTGTAAGGACAACAGTACATCGACCTAAATACAAAATGAAAAAAAAAGTATAAAATATGAACAATAACATTATATGAACTGCAAACGAGTATCGCTCACGTCTGATAACCTGTCTCGCATCTAAAGCAGGAAAATAACCGAAAGGAGGTTGATCTGAAATGTGAAAGAAATGATTCTTACATCACCACCAGCAAAACTGCTGCCAACTTCCCTGTTGACATTTGCAAAGAATAATATAAACATTTGGGTGCGGAAGGTAGGAATTGCTAACGTCGGGGGCAGGGTTGCGAGAGGCAGACCGAAAACGGCCTGGGACGAGATTGTAGACTCATATAGAGCGTGACCTCAGGGATAAGGGACTGAATGGGAAGGCTGCCAGATATCGAGCAGAGTGGAGCAGCCATTAGGTAACCAAGGACAACGCACGTAGGCATGTTGGAGCCTTTATAAATGTTGTGAAACAATACGAAAACTATTTTATGGGTTTACTCTTTGAGAGTAACGACAAATTTTTCAGCATAAAGCAACTGAAGAAAAGAACACTGTTATTACTTTAAAATAAAAAAAAAGTTGCAAGGACAAACAGAATCGTTAAGAAGAAAAAGAAGAAATTCCGAAAAGTACACACACACACACACACACACACACACACACACACACACACACACACACACACACACACACACACACACACACACACACACACACACTGAATGACGAAATCAGATTGCATATATTTGAGTAAAATATATCATTCAGTCCTTTATTGCCCAATCAGGATGGTAAAATTTCAGGGCTACGATTTTTAGTATAGCCAATAAAGGTGAGTGTGGCAAATTTCCTTCCGTCAGCGACATTATATAGGCAAAAGTCATCCACACCTCAGAAACAACTCTCGTGAACCATGCCGTTTTTTGTATTTCCTTAGCCCATTAAACCACCAATCATCCATCTGGTTATATGGTTACCAATGAACACAGTAAATGGTTTCCAAGGCTACAAGAAACCATATGGCTCGTCCCTCAGTGTCGAGTCACCTGCAGACACTGGGCGACAGAACTGCCATGAAGGTAAAGCAAGTTTACAAGCACACACTATGTGAGACATGATGATTGTCGGTCAAATGAGTGTTTCTCAGATATTGAAAATCTGCCGAATTTGATTTTACTTTGATGTCAGTCCATATCAATTTATTAAAAAAACAATTCAGGCTTATAGTTAGGAATATATTACAATTCAGTGTTACCAGGAAAAACTAGAAAAGCTCACTCAAACCACGGCAGTGATGCTGGATAGTTCAGGGATATTCACACTATATTCACTTGAACATTAATAAGAACATTCACGCAACACAACATTCACGCAACAACACCCTGCAAAGTTTTCATGTTTTGTAGGTGAGCAGTTGATCATTGAAGATTACACTCCTTTCGGCACGGTAAATCACAACTGTCCTTCCAGCAAGTAGTGCTGCAGAGCAGGTTTAATAATTATGGTATTCATCAGTACTAAGGTTCCAGAGGCTCACTGGTACGGCCAGGCTGCAGATTCGTTGTCCCGTTACAGTAAGACAACCCCTCCGTCAACAAGCGTCAGGCCAGCAAGACCTGACCCTCAGTATTGACCGGCATCTAAAACTATGTACCCTAGAGTTTGGAGTGATCAATGTAAGTTGAGGAAAAGAACTGGGGAGTGTTCATAATCATTCCAAAGAAAATATCAAGTAATAAAAAAGTTACAAGAATAAAAAAATCCAAGAATATCTTTCTATCTGTGTCTACCTATCTATTTATTTATCTATCTATCTATATCTGTCTATCTATTTATCTATCTTTATATATATATATATATATATATATATATATTATAACAGCGTCGTGATTATTGGATGAGAAAGGTGACCGTGTAAAACAGAACAAGGAAATGCAATCCGTATGGAATTTAGAGTCAAAGGAACGAGAAAACATTCAAGGTTGGGAATGAGGAAGCCTTGGAGCAATTGCAGTATCCATTAATGTAGTCAATGGATATTGCCTTGGAGGCAGCCGGCCAAAAGGAGAGGCGAGTGAAATGGTAGAGCTGGTGAGAGAAGGAAGTTGGTGGGGGGGGGGGAATAAAAGAAGGAGATAGGAAATGAAAGAAAAGAATAAATAACGAATAAGTTGAAGGAAAGCAGCGAGTAAAATATTAAACGTAAAACGATAACAAGAAATAAAAAGTTGAAGAGAGAGAGAGAGAGAGAGAGAGAGAGAGAGAGAGAGAGAGAGAGAGAGAGAGATAATCTGGTATGCACTTGTCCATCTTGTATTTGTTTCGTCATCATGTCTCACATAGTGCATGCACGTTACTTGCTTTGCCTTCATGGCAGTTTTGTCGGCCACCGTCCAGCCACTTCAGCCATGGTGTCTTCATGCGTCTCGACACCGAGGGACAAGCCATAATGTTTCTTGTAGTCTAGGTAACCATTTACTATGTTCAGCGGTAACCATTATAAACAAGTGGATGGCTAGTGGTCTAGTGGCTTAGAGAAATAAAAGACGCATGTGGCTCATAAGAAAGTACTTCTGGATTTGTTTGTTTTGTTTTGTTTTGTTTTTGCTCCCATAATGCCGGTCAAGAAAGGGAACTGGTCACATTGGCCTTAAATGTTTGGACTGATAAGCCTAGCCCCGGGACCTTACACTCCAGATGGGGCAATAAAGGACTGAAGGATATTTTCTGCATTTATGTACAATAATTCAGTCCATCCTGTGTGTGTGTATGTGTGTCTTGGTTGCACTTCCGTTTCTTTTCCTTATTTGTTCCCTTGCAATATGCATACACATATCTATCTATCTGTCTATCTATATCTATGTCTATCTCTCTATCTATTATATATATATATATATATATATATATATATATATATATATATATATACGGTATACTATATACATATGGAGCTTCTGTGGTAGAGTGTGCTTTTTCGTACATGGGAGAACGAGGGTTTGCGCCCCGCCAGGGTAATAAACTTTGGGAGCGTTCTTCCGGCCACGTACTGCTTTGGCGGACATAAGGAGTGCTGTGGTTGAACCAGTGTCGCGTACTATAAAATATGCTTGCGCCCAGTCGGCTTGCATGGCCCGATTACACCTTGGTTCACAGACTACACACACATCCAATTCCACTCCAACACTACAATCACACTTACAAGCACTTCTCACCCTACATACAATCTCTACCAGACAGCCTAAGCCACTTGGTAGAGATACATTGGCTGTATTATCCCCACTTCGGTCGGGATAGGACAGCCCTGCAGTGGACACTCAAACGGCTGATGATATATATATATATATATATATATATATATATATATATATATATTGTTAGCCTGTGATTTCATCACCCTTCGTGTAATTCTAACGTACAGTATGCTGCATGTTTGATCATGAGCGTGTTCTACCTCACTCCCCCCCTCCTCCCTTATAGTAGAGTAAGTCGTTCTTTCTGTTGTTCAGAGCAGGATTGTCAACTCTTTGTCTCCATGGCTTCATTTGCGCGTCCTTCTTACAAGTAGTATCAAGCTCTGCTGGCCCCTATATAATGAGCTCAGTCTCTACATTATTGCCACTTAGATCTACTCCTCATTTTGCTCACATCTCTGTCCTCCCCTGTACAGTTGTTATTATTGTGAGTGCTCAGGAAGTCTCCAGCCATCTAACTGCTGTGTAATGTGAGTATGAGTGTTATTACATTTTGTTCTTGTACTGTATAGCATAAGGTGTTAATTTGTAGGCCTAGTGAGGTTTTTGTGATTAATGTAAAGTTTTACTGTCAGCCATTATTAATAATATTTTGTATCTGTAATAATTTATCTTGCATTAACTGAGCATTATCCAGTGTATTGTCATTTTATCAGGGCTGATTTAGATAAATTTACTCATCCTAATTTCGTGTTAATAGAGGCTATTGCAGTTAACCATATATTTAACCTGTTTTTTGCCATTACATTATCCTTATGAGTCCTGAATGTTTTGTTGTTAGTTTGAGCATTAAACTTTAACTTGTAATTTTACCTAACTCTTTTGGGAACTTTACGCGACAGTAGTGATTTTTAGTATTCTCACTTAAAGTGTACATTATTTTTCTCTGTTTCGTAACATAAATTTGGCGACCTCTTATCAGGATATTCAGGATATTATCATAAGGATATTGCTTGATATTTTGTGACTGTGATTTATTCATGATGTCTACTATTACTACGCTTGATGAAGCCAAAGATTTTTTGTCAAATGTGCAAACAGTGTGTGATGTAGAAAACAGAACAAAGAATGAACTTAAGCTTGTTGCTCAACAATTGGGAATTGCAGTTCACTCTCACCATTCTAAAGATCAAATTGTTGGCATGATTAATAAAAGCTTGTTTAATGTAACTCCTTCAAATGAGCAAACGCAGATTGAAATAGCTAAGTTACAGCTAGCCCTGCAGGAGGCTCGTGTTAAGGAGGCTGAATTTCAGGCACGTGCTAAGGAGGCTGAGTCTCAGGCTAAGGAGGCGGAGTCTCAGGCTCGTATTCAGGAGGCACAGATACAGGCACGAATTGAACTTGCCAGGATTCAGGCAGACCATGAGTATCGCATGAAACAAGGTGAAACTGGATCATCTAGCTCTGATGATTTTGATGTGGCTAAAAATGTTAAACTTGTCCCTCCTTTTAATGAATCTGATTTAACAAAGTATTTTCAGTTGTTTGAGAGGGTAGCTACAGGTTTTAATTTGCCCAAAAAGTATTGGCCAGTACTCCTTCAAACTGTTCTCACCGGTAAAGCTCAAGTAACTTATGCATCTTTGCCTCAGGATCAATCTGATAATTATGATGTAGTTAAGAGCTTGATTTTTAAGGCCTATGAGCTTGTTCCTGAAGCCTATAGAGTAAAATTTAGGACAACTTATAAGCAAGATAAGCAATCCCATGTTGAGTATGCAAAAATCAAAGAAGATCTGTTAGAGCAGTGGTTAAATTCTAAGAATGTGGATTCTGATTTTGACAAATTTAAGCAGATGATTTTGCTGGAGGACTTCAAAAGGTGTGTTAATAAAGATGTAAGCCTATATCTTGATGAGAAAAGAATAGGTAATTTGTCTGATGCTGCAGTTTTAGCTGATGAATATGTTCTCACTCACAGGAGATATTCTAAAGAAAAAGGGAAAGCTGAGAGTAAGTACGTTGCCTCTACTCAGAGTACAGGTAACAGGAAAGAGAATAAAGATGATGTTTCTCAGGAAGTAAATACCAGCTTCACCTCTAGATTTCAAAAAAGTAAATGTACTTATTGTAGTAAGCTTGGTCATACTACGGAGAAATGTTTCAGGAGACAGCGTGATGTGAACAAAAAGGAGTCTTTAAATATTCAGTCAATTGGTCTAGTGTCCACTCTTGAGAGTACCCAGAATTCTTTAACTGAGTTAACTGAACCTGCTTTGAAGGGTAACTTAAATTCTCATGATGGAGCTCCTCTTTTGAGCAGTAACGTGGGTGACACTCTCAAGAGTTCATGTGCTAATTTCCTGTCTGATGGTTTTGTCAGTCCTGTGGACAGTAATAACAGGAAATCAGTTAAAATATATCGTGATACAGGTGCTTGCCAATCCCTTATGCTGACCAGTGTTCTAGGCTCTAATGTTAATTCCTCTGATGAAACTGTAATCTTACAAGGTGTAGGGAATAATTACTTCTCTGTCCCTCTGTGCAGAGTGAATTTAGAGTCTGGTCTTGTTAATGGTTCCGTTATGGTTGGGTTGGTTGAGACACTCCCAATGTCAGGTGTAACTTTCTTACTTGGAAATGATATTGGTGGAAGTCAAGTGTGTCCAGCTCCTCAGTTGTCTAGTGAGCCAGTGGCTGCGGCCCAGGATTGTGATGTCCCTGATGTGTTCCCTGCATGTGCTGTCACTAGGGCTAAGTTTAAAGTTACTGGTGACTTAGAGGATAATGATGATGATGATGTTATCGTAGCTGACACTTTTCTTGCTAATTTGGACCACTCACCAGATGAGGCAGTACCGCGTAGTGTTGATAATTTGTCTCGTCAAGAGTTGGTTGAGTTGCAGGTTGCTGACCCTGAGTTGAAAGGTCTAGCTAACTCTGCTTGCAGTGAGGAAGAGTCAGGCGGTGCTTCTACTTGTTATTATATAAAGTCAGGAGTACTTATGAGGAAGTGGAGACCCCCAACAGCATCAGCCGACTGTGAATGGGAGGTTGTACATCAAGTTGTCATCCCTCGTGTTTGTAGGCAGGATATCATTAGAGTGGCTCATGATTCCAGTTTGACAGGACACCTTGGAGTGAGGAAGACTGTGGCACGCATTTTGAAACGCTTCTACTGGCCAGGTATCTTCAGGGATGTTTCCTGGTATTGTAAGTCTTGTCACACCTGTCAAGTTGTGGGGAAGTGTAATCAGACCGAAAAGGTTGCACCTCTAGTTCCCATTCCTCCTTTTGAGGCGCCATTCACCCGTGTGTTGGTGGGTATTGTGGGCCCTCTTCCTAAGACTTCTTCAGGATTTTCTTATGTGTTGACCCTGATTGATATGGCTACTCGTTATCCTGAAGCCATTCCACTTAGAAATATCTCAGCAAAGAACGTGGTTAAGGAAATGCTAGGGTTCTTCACAAAGTTTGGTCTGCCCAAGGAGGTTCAGTCAGACCGGGGAAGTAATTTCATGTCAAACGTTTTCAAGCAGTCTCTGAAAGAGTTGGGCATCACCCAGATCACGTCTTCAGCTTACCATCCCCAGACCCAAGGAGCGTTGGAGAGATATCATCAAACACTCAAATCGATGCTCAAGAAATACTGTTTGGAACATCAGAAAGACTGGGATAAAGGTCTTCCATTCGTTGTATTTGCTGCAAGAGAATCTCCAAATGAATCACTGGGCTTCTCACCTTTTGAACTACTGTTTGGCCATGAAGTAAGAGGACCCCTTAAGCTACTCAAGGAATGCTGGCTGTCGGAGGAAGATGACGTCAACCTTCTGGAGTATGTGATGAAGTTCAAAGAACGGCTGTCCACTGCTTTACAGCTGGCGAGAGAGAATTTAGGAGCTGCTCAGGAGAAGATGAAGACTTGGTATGATAAGAAGTCCAGATTACGCCACTTTCAGCCAGGAGATCAGGTTTTGATTCTGCTACCAGTGCATGGGCAACCTCTTCAAGCCAAGTTTAGTGGTCCTTATTTTGTGGAGAAGAAACTCAGTGATGTCAACTATGTCATCCCCACACCAGATCGTAGAAAGAACAAGCAACTTTGTCACATCAACATGCTAAAGTTATATCATAGGCGGGGCGAAAATAATCCAGTCTGCACTGTAGCTGTTCCACCTGAGTCTGCAAGTGAAGTTCTCCCATGCAGCATGAGCCTGAGTGATAGTTTGGGGAAGAATCCTGATATCATGAATGATCTCCAGACTAAGCTTTCTCATCTAGCTCCCGAGGAAAGGCAGGAGTTTTCGGCATTACTGCAGGAGTACCCGCAAGTGTTCCGTGCTACTCCAGGAAGAACCACTGTGTTGATGCATGATGTCGATGTTGGAGACGCAAAGCCAATTAAACTGCCTCCTTACCGTGTGAACCCAGTGAAAGTTCCTCTCATCGAGAAGGAGCTTGGCTACCTGTTGGACCACAAGATGATTGAGCCCTGTCAGAGCGAGTGGAGTTCTCCTGTCACTCTAGTCCCTAAGCCAGGTGGGTCACAGCGGCTTTGCATCGACTATAGACATGTTAATCAGATAACCAAAACAGACACTTACCCTCTCCCTCGCGTGGAAGATTGCATAGACAAGATCGGAAAGGCTAGGTACATAAGTAAGTTTGATTTGTTAAAGGGATACTGGCAAGTACCTATGACTGAACGTGCTAGGGAGATCTCATGTTTTGTAACACTAGGAAAGACTTTTGCATGTTCTGTAATGCCATATGGTATGAAGAATGCACCAGCCACATTTCAGAAGCTCATGAATGTTGTAACAGAGGGTTTGGCAGGGTGTGTTGTTTATATTGATGATGTATTAATCTTCAGTGACAACTGGAAAGATCACCTATGCCATGTCAGTAAATTTCTTGAGCGTTTGGTTCAGGCTAATCTTGTAGCTAATTTATCAAAGTGTGAGTTTGGTCAAGCTAAAGTTCAGTACCTTGGGTATGTAATTGGTGATGGACATGTTGCACCAGCAGCAGCTAAGGTTCAGGCTATAAGTGATCTTCCCAGACCTAAAAGTAGGAAAGAGCTACAAAGATTTTTGGGAATGGTAGGTTATTACAGGAGATTTGTTCTTAACTTTTCAATTCTTGTATCACCACTTACAGACCTACTGAAAAAGGGAGTTAAATTTGTCTGGACCGATAACTGTGAATCCTCTTTCAGCAAGCTTAAAGCTATCCTATTAAGTCAGCCAGTGCTCGCTACTCCAAATTTTGCTAAGCCTTTTAAGATGGCTGTTGATGCAAGTGATACAGGAGTTGGGGCTGTTTTGCTGCAAGAGGATGATCAGGGTATTGAACACCCTGTATCTTATTACAGTAAGAAGTTCACTCCACCTCAAAAGAACTACTCAACTATTGAGAAAGAGCTTTTGGCCTTGATTTTGGGTTTACAGCATTTTTCATTTTATTTGTGTTCTGGTTTTGACCCCATAGTCATGTATACCGATCATAACCCACTGAAATTCCTTAGTAATTTTAAAGATAAAAATCAGAGATTGACAAGATGGAGTCTACTGCTTCAGGAGTATTCATTAGACATACAACATGTCCAGGGGAAAGAAAATGTTATTGCAGATTGCTTATCTAGACTTTAGACAGATTGTTTTAGAGTAATAAGAAATTTCCTTTGTAAATTTCTTTTTCTTTGTGGGGAGGTGTTACATAGCCTATGATTTCATCATCCTTTGTGTAATTCTAACGTACAGTATGCTGCATGTTTGATCATGAGCGTGTTCTACCTCACTCCCCCCCTCCTCCCTTATAGTAGAGTAAGTCGTTCTTTCTGTTGTTCAGAGCAGGATTGTCAACTCTTTGTCCCCATGGCTTCATTTGCGCGTCCTTCTTACAAGTTGTATCAAGCTCTGCCGGCCCCTATATAATGAGCTCAGTCTCTACATTATTGCCACTTAGATCTACTCATTTTGCTCACATCTCTGTCCTCCCCTGTACAGTTGTTATTATTGTGAGTGTTCAGGAAGTCTCCAGCCATCTAACTGCTATGTATTATGAGTATGAGTGTTATTACATTTTGTTCTTGTACTGTATAGCATAAGGTGTTAATTTGTAGGCCTAGTGAGGTTTTTGTGATTAATGTAAAGTTTCACTGTCAGCCATTATTAATATTATTTTGTATCTGTAATAATTTATCTTGCATTAACTGAGCATTATCCAGTGTATTGTCATTTTATCAGGGCTGACTTAGATAAATTTACTCATGCTAATTTCGTGTTAATAGAGGCTATTGCAGTTAACCATATATTTAACCTGTTTTTTGCCATTACATTATCCTTATGAGTCCTGAATGTTTTGTTGTTAGTTTGAGCATTAAACTTTAACTTGTAATTTTACCTAACTCTTTTGTTTTGAACCTGGAACTTTTCGGGACAGTAGTGATTTTTAGTATTCTCACTTAAAGTGTACATTATCTTTCTCTGTTTCGTAACATATATATATATATATATATATATATATATATATATATATATATATATATATATATATATATATATATATATATATATATATTCAAGTGAAATAAACCAGGAAATATTACAAACACTGGTAACTGAAAACACACACACACACACACACACACACACACACACACACACACACACACACAATTCCAGTTCTAGAGTCTGTACTTTGTTTAAAACGACGCATCTGTCAGAAATGTCTATAACTGTAAAATTACACTAACTGTGGCAAGGACGTTGTGAAGGGAGAATTCTCTGACCCGCGTATAGTATTGTCAGCAATATTTCCAGTCGAAAAATGCCATTGTGCTGGTGGGGCGTGGATCGTTTGGGGGAATTTGGGACAGTAATTTTGTTGTGAAGATGAGTCGTGTGGAACTGCACGTGTATGCGGATGAACCTAATGGCAAGGGGTTTATGTGCGTAGGTTGAGAGGGGTGGGGGGAGGTCGATGGAGAAGAATGAGGTTAGAAATGGGAATGAGAAGTATGTGGGTGCTGAGGCATTTGTAGTTGGTGTGGGTGTGTGGTGCAGGTGTAGGAGTTCTTGAATGTGTGTGTCGGTGCTGCATGTACTCGTAAGTATGGGTGTTTGGTTGGTTGGTGACTGTGATGGAAGAGGCGCCGATGTGAGGAAAGAGAGTATGGGATGTTGTGTGTGCGCTTATTACGTGATATTTCTGGGGAATATATTAGGGGTAAAAGTTGAAAGAAACGAAAATGTGTTTCACAGGACCATGGTAAGTGTGGTGGGTACTGTGGCTGGAGTGAAAGGTTATTGTAGTGAAGACATACAAGCTGGCTTGAATGGTGGCAGAACACACTATGGGCGCGTGCAATGCTGTAGTTAAGGGTAGACATGAAAATCTGGTACACATGGTACGCACATAGTACCAATACAGGTGTTTCATATTATTAGTATAGGGTACTGTACTTCAAGTCATCATGAAGAGTAAAAGCCAATGATCACTTGAGGCAAATTGTCTCCTTTCACAAACATATAAGAAAATGAAAAGAAAAGAACAATGTCACGAAACAACCTTGAGATGTTTCAGGTAAATACATACGATCCTGTCTGTCTCTCTATAGGCAGACGCCGTACACCCTGAACGTTGGCCGCAAACAAGTCACCTCTATGTCACCCTGTCCCACTCAGTCAGGGAGCCTACTCTCCAACTCCAACTTTGCTTTCATATTCTTCTCTACCGCATCCATCCATCCCATCCTCAGTCTGTCCCACTCCTCCCCTCCACCTCACTCATATACACTCCACAGGTCAGTCACTCATTCTCCATTCTCTCCAAATGGCCAAACTATCTCACGGTACTTCTAACGTTTTCCAGCACAGCCCCAGGAACACCACAACTCCCCTTCACTTCTTAGGTCTGTCCCTTCACGGAACTCCACGTACTCCACCCAAATAAATCATCCACAGATCCACAGAAATATAGAAAAGGTATAAGTACAAAAGGAGACAACCGATAGTCTACACCATGCAACAGAGTCCCATGAAGGAAACATAATCAGAGTCCAGAATATTATTGATTCAAAAGATGTAAGAAAATCAGCAGAGAACAATGAATCGGGAGTTTTAATTACAAGAGGATGTCATACAGAGAAACAAAGTCATAAATTAAAGCCAGGAGTGAAAAAGAATGAGTATTAAACATGAAATCAGAACACCTGAAAGTGACGATCAACACCAAGCCACAGAGGGGACAAAAGAGGACAATTTTGTGAAAATCATCAAGAGACCAAACTCATTCCATCCAGCAATTGGTCACTTTTGAGGTTTGGATTAAAAGGAAGTTAATAATATCGACACTGATAATTTTCGCAGGATATTAATTTCAGTTAAACTAGATAAATTTCATGTTAAGGTAGCTCTGACATAATTTCAAGTACTTGATGAATAATATTATGCTTGGTCTTAGTCGCAGAGAAGAAAAGAGCAATATTGAGGACCCTCCACCTTTTCACGGTGTTTGATGGACTGCTAATTTTTTTCTCTATTTAGAGCTACATCGAAGCATAACATTGCTCGTCAAGTACTTGATATTTTGTCAAAACTATTTTCAAACTAAGTTTAATATTTGCACGTAATTTAAAGGCTACTGATTCTATGAAAATTATTAGTATTGATATTTTCAGCTTATTTGCTGCCCAGAACTTGTAAGTAGTCAGATCCACAAGAAAAAGAAAAAGAAAAAGAGCATTAGCAAAGAACAAACGAATCTGAGTTGACGACAAAACAGGCCATCATAGAAGCAAAACAGAATCAGAAGTAAAACAAAATAAATCAGAGGATGAAAAAAAAGTTCATCCAATAGTTTGCAAGACAATGACCTCAGACTAATGAGCACCCGAGGAATACAAAAGTGAATATCGACATACAAGAACAGAAACATAATCACAATAACCACAATACCCATATGGAGAGCTCATCCTGGCACTGTCACCGTGTTACCATAAGGAAGGACAGAGTAAGTGCGTTAGACAAGTCTCACTCGTGGAACGTCTATCATATCACAGGGAATTGTTGTAACCAAGGAAAAAAGATATTTAAATTTCACTGGGAAGTTAGCTGACAGTCCCACCGCATCTCGCTGCACAGTTTTGAATAATTTCTTTATAAACATATTTACAATTTATTTTTTATGGAAGGGAAAATGTAGAGAGGCGTTTAATTTTTTTAACATCTACCTTCTTCTTTTTTACATGAGAGGAGAGAGAGGGAGGTTAGAGAAACTGGGCCTGAAATAATGCTGTTTGTGTGTGTGTGTGTGTGTGTGTGTGTGTGTGTGTGTTTCTTTCGTCTCTGATGCCTTTTCTTTATTTATTTTTTCTTCAGTGTTTCGTTCTTTATTCGGGGAGGGACTTTATTCTTGAAAGAACTGAAGGAACATGTGGACTGTTTGGAGTGTGTGTGTGTGTGTGTGTGTGTGTGTGTGTGTGTGTGTGTGTGTGTGTGTGTGTGTGTGAGAGAGAGAGAGAGAGAGAGAGAGAGAGAGAGAGAGAGACCGACAGACAGACAGACAGAGAGACAGAGAGAGAGTATTTTTACCTGGGTCTCATCCTTTGATCTGCATAATCTGGTAAAGCTTTTATGAATAATGCGGTTAAAGTTAAGGACAATTAACGGTTGGAGTACTTGAGAGAGGGTGTGAGTGAGGGAGGGTGTAAGTAAGGGAGGGTGTGAGTGAGGGAGGGTGTAAGGGAGAGTGTCAGTGAGGGAGGGTGTGAGTGAGGAAGGGTGTGAGTAAGGGAGAGTGTGAGTGAGGAAGGGTGTGGGTGAGAGAGGGTGTGGGTAAGGGACGGGTGTGGGTGAAGGACGGTGTTTGTGAGGAAGGTGTGGGTAAGGGAGATGGAAGTGAAGAATGTGTGGGTGAGGAAGGGTGTGTGTGAGGGTGTGAATGAAAATAGGCGTGGACGAGGAAGGTATGGGTGAGGCAAGATGTGGGCAAGGAAGGTGTGGGTGAGGAATATGTGGGTGAGGAAGGGTGTGGGTGAGGAATATGTGGGTGAGGAAGGGTGTGGGTAAGGAATGGTGTGAATGAAACTAGGAGTGGGTGAGGAATGTGTTGGTGAGGAAGGTGTGGGTGAGGAAGGGTGTGTGTGTTAGGGAAGATGTGGGTTAGGGAGTGTTTGAGGAAGTGTGTGGGTGAAGGAGGGTGTGGGTGAGGGAGTGTTTGAGGAAGTGTGTGGGTGAAGGAGGGTGTGGGTTAGGGAGTGTTTGAGGAAGTGTGTGGGTGAAGGAGGGTGTGGGTGAGGGAGTGTTTGAGGAAGTGTGTGGGTGAAGGAGGGTGTGGGTGAGCAAGGATTTAGATGAGGGAGAGCGTGGTTGAGAGTGTATCAGTAAGAGAGGATGTAGTAGGGGTAGGGTACGGGTAAGGAAGAGTGTGGGTGAGGAAGGGTTTAGGTTTGGAAAAGTGTGAGTGAGGAAGTGTGTGGGTGAAGGAGGGTGTTGGTGTGTACGGGCGTGGGTGAGGAAGTGTGTGGGTGAAGGAGGGTGTTGGTGTGTACGGGCGTGGGTGAGGAAGTGTGTGGGTGAAGGAGGGTGTTGGTGTGTGCGGGCGTGGGTGAGGAAATGTGTGAGTGTGGGAGGGAAAATGAATGAGGCAGGGTATGAGTGAGGAGAGGTGTGAGTGAGGAAGGGTTATGGGTGGTGGGGGGTATGAGTGAGGTAGGTTGTGAGTAAGGGAGGGACTGGATGAGAACGGGTGAGGGTCAAGGAGGGTGTTGGTGAGAGAAAGAAGAAATGGGTGAGGAAGGGAGGGTGTGTGTGTGAGGAAGGAGTGTGGTGCTGGTCAGGTAAGGACGTTGTTGGTTAGGGAAAATGTGACTTATGAAAGATGTAAGCGAATGAGGGAGGGCGTGGATAGGAAGTCAGCAATATACTTATAGATTATGAAGTGACCGTGCGAGTTGGAGAGCAAGAAATAAGCTCTGTGGAAATATACTGTGTTAGAGTAAGAGGGTGAATGTAAGACAAGGAAAGGAGAACTGAGTGTAGGAGACTGCGAGTGCAGGTAAGAGGCTTGAGTACTAAGAGCAGGGTACAAGAGATGGTGCGTGAGATTACGAATCAATAGGAACGCAAGAGGTTTCCATCGATCTTCACTGCTGCCGTCTGGTTCCAGTACAATTTTTGTTACTCTCCAGTCTTTATTATCAACTCTACTTCTTCGCAGCTATTGCTAACCTCTCCCACTCACTACTCTACCGAGCACGTTTTCATAGTCCTTAAAGCACAAATATATATCCTACATCTCTATCACTCTCTCTGTCAGCATTCGTAGCCCCAAAATGGCGTTTGTTGTACTATGTCTTTCCATGAGCCCCTCAACTGTTAGCTACTTCCTGTCCTAATCAACACTTTATCCTATTCATAGTCACCCTCCAAATAACTTATGACATATAACTCATTCACGATATTGATTTTGTGCTTATCGCATTCTAGCATGCCTGGCACCTTAGGGACTGCCAAGAATATGAAAATAATTATTAACTTTGGCAGCTGACTAGATTCATATATACTGTAAACTCCAGTCAAATATTTGCTCTGGCAGCTGTTCACATTCATATATATTGTTAGCAGTCCACGTTATTCTTTTGATTCAGTGTCAAGCAACGCTTTAAGCATCACCACAGCCGTTCCATTTCCTTCCTTAACTTTGTCATCATTCATGTTCTATAAAGTTTTCTCTATTACTCTTTTCAGAATTGGTGGGACTTCCATTGTTGATATAATACTATTTTTCTCTTTTCTTTCACCACCAACCTTTTTTTCTGCATATTGTTTTCACCTCTCTAACATTTATCAACTTCCATTTAAGCTGTGCCATCGTTTTTCATTACTGATTTTCCATCTTCTCTTGTCCATTACTTCAGTAAATCTCTCACACATCATCTGCTCATTCTTCCTTGCAAGATCTTCAATCTCTTCATTTTGCCTTTTCTTCCATTATTATTATTTCGGCTTTTCTAATGCTTGCTTTATTTCTTTGCTTAATTCTGTGTATCTCACACAATCCCCTACTTAGCATATTACTTCGCCTCTCCGACAAGAATGTCGTCTGCCATTCACTGCCGTTTCGCTCCTTTCTCTCTCTTGTCTCTAATATTACTTCAGCAATCGTTACCACTGCCTCTCTCACTAATTACCAGCGACTCTTATGTTAATAGGATCTATGGTATTTATTTCCCCGCATTTATCTTGAAATTTCCCTTCATTTATCTTGAACTACTACTTCTGTACCTCTCTTTCAACTAGTCATTGCTTCTGAGCATTTCCAAACTTCTTGTTTTCCCTTGTAAAACCTACTCAGTTTCAGTTGCATCTTCATCACCAGTGAAACATGATCAGTATCACAGTCAGTTCACCAAGGTATGTTTTCCTTTGCATTGCTGCACTTCTGAAGTGAGTGATAATGGTAATAAACTCTTCCTAATTACTTATGGTCATCGCCATGGTTCTTCTAAGTCAACAGCCCCTTTGGGTGTTGCTTAAGTCGAGTATTTGCAAACATACCGGTATATGCTATTTTCCATACACAATTCCATATATCTTTCCGCTTCTTCGTTCCTGTCTCTCAGGCCAAGAGATCCAGCAATGTCTTATTTTCTCTCATTGTTAACTTTAGCATTCAGATCGTCCATCACTTGAATAAGTTCACACATATGATGTTGATGTTTCACCTTAACTACAGCTGATAAAATTCCATCTAGAACGGCAGCATCTGAATTCCACTCGGAGCATAACACTGCTTCACATTCATATTTGTAGGTCTGAGGGACACAGCCCAGTAACGTTTCACTGAAATAGGTATCTTGTTCATTATCATCACACCCACATCTCTCTCCGCTATATCGCCAACGGAATATACCATACATATCCCATCTGTATCCACTCTACCCATTCCAGTCTGTCTTTCGTCTGCAAGTCTAAGAACATCAATTTCCATCTTTTTTTTTTTTTATCTCTCTGTCAACATTTTCCGTCTTTCAAGCCTGACGTAATAATAATAAATTTCACGTAGCCAGTTTCATCACTTAAGTGATGCCCACAATATTTTGACGATCGGGTGTTACCTGTTGCCCTTGGCACTCCAAATCAAGCGGGAAAGTTACGACTCTATCGGCACATTTGCCGTTAACACTTTTACTCAAGAAGTTTACCGATTGCATATCTGTGATTTTTCTTGGTTATGTACGTGATAAGGGCATCAGTTCGTTTCCACAGTGGCTGGCCTAAAATTGCTACACACCCTTTTTTTTTTTTTTTTTTTTTTAAGTAATATTTTTAACTTACCCTGGTGCAATATCATCTCAGTCACATGCCAGCACTAAATCATGTCAAATAACATGGTGTTAGATCAGAATAAAACTTTATAATACGTGAATTAGATGGTGTTTAATTGCTAAATAGAGTTCAAGATGTGGAGCTGTAACATTCAGCCTCTTCTTTCCGGTAAATTATTATTATTATTTTTTTTTTCGTGCTACCTAAACATAACATTAATCAGTTTAGGAAGGACATTTTCAACTAGTGGGGTCAGAAATGGCCTTCATTTACCCCAGCACAAAACTGAATAAGATAGTTTGTAGGTTACAAGATCAAAGTGGTAGAGCACGTCACGGGATTAAAGGGCACCCTGGACATTTAGGTTCATTGCTGATGGAATAGTTTCTCTTCCAATAGTTAAATGTTAAGACCGGACTGATGACAGTGACTTTCACTCAGGGATGCACAACCTGCCGTCTTCTTGGGCCACATCATCAAACTACTGAGGACAAGACGCATGAGTCATCAATATAAGGTGCTGAAGTATTCAAATTGTTTGCTCTCTCTCTCTCTCTCTCTCTCTCTCTAAAACAGCATTTCATCAGATAGAGTACTTTTATTTACAGGTATCTGAAGCAAATAATTTTCAGTATATTTTTCAAATTTATTTCATTTCAGTAAAGTGCGGTAAAAAAATTATTGACTGGTAATCTCTTAAATACTGCTGGTGAAACCCATAAAGATTACAAACTCAGTAAAGACAAAAAAAGACAGCTATTACCTATTCATTTCATATTTTCTTTGATTACTTAAAACACTGATAGTCGCAACAGAGCTACTAGAGGGCCGCATGCAGCCCAAGGGCCTCAGGTTCTGCATTCCAGGAACCACTTCAATCTAATGCTTTTTCATTGTATTATTTCTAAGTCTAGATGATTTATGGAGGAGTTACCCACGGGAATCATGCGAGTTGCCGGTACTACGACAGAAGGATTTTTCGAATCTTTCAAAAATCATCTGTCACTATGACTTCATGGAAAGCATTGCTCCGAATAAAAAGAATGCACTTACTTACCTTGTACGGCCTTTATCTGGGTTTGTGAGACGTTATGCGTTTTTCGTTAACACAAGAACGACTCACTGATGCCGTTACATAACCATTAAAAGTGACTGATAACTGTATCATACAGACAGGTGATGGAATGTAAGGAATGGGTCTTACGTTGATGAAGGGGAAATTATAAATTTAATATTACACACACACACACACACACACACACACACACACACACACACACACACACACACACACACACACACACACACACACAAAGGCCATTGCCAAGGAAGCAAGGAGGAGAAAATGTTAAGTTTTATGCGTACTATTTAATTAGTGTATGTGTAATATGCTGTTCAGAACAACAGTAATTCACAAATCCCATTGACTGGTTAACTATTTACATCCTCCTATGTCCAGACGTAGTACTTCCTGAAGGAGTGGTCAAAAACTGCCTCTACGATCGACTAGGGTTCTGCCATCAGGCTGCCTTCTTTCCAACTCACAACACCCTCACTTACCTTCAGCTTATTCTCAGCCTCCCCTTCCCCTTCTCATCTGCCACTTCAGTCACACACACACTCTTCTAGTCAAAATTTCATTTACCATTTAATTCATAAGACTGAACTATTTCGATCTACTGATTTTAACGCTTTTCGGCACATCCGCACCAACATCACAACCCCCCTTAACTTCCGTATTTGTCTGTCCGTCTCTCCACCTGGCTACACATGCTTCTCAAATAATATTCACAAATCTTACTCCTACCATGTGTCCTTCCAACGCAGTTCAAGCACTTCAGTATGTTTGAGTGGGCATCATAAAACTATGTAACGACTTCTTTACGACCATGCTCACTTCCCAACTCTTACCACTACCCTTAGTTAACCTGCAACATTTCTTCCCTGCTGTACCCTTTCTTGCACTTTTTACTTTAACTTTCCGTCCTGGCTCATCACACTCTCCAAATACTTGAAGATGCTCACCCCCTCCATTTCCCGAATCATCAGGGTTACTGGCACTCCATGAATTCATTTATTTCAAAGACTATGGGTTTACTCTTTGTCACATTCACATACATTTCCCACACACTTCCAAACTCTTTCATCCTGTCTTACACCTCTCATTTATCTGTACATAATAAAGAAGGAACTCGGGTATAATAAATGCATGGTTTTCCTGTTACAGCATAACTAAATAACAGATAAAAATGTCTTTTACTAAAAAAATAATGATTTGTCATGTCCTTGAATAATGTACTAGTGTATAGATAGATAAATAGATAGATAGATAGATATACGAGTATATATAAATGTATGTATGTATTTATATACAGAGTTATCAATTACCTATCGCATGAAGCATATTGCACATCCCTCAGGCATTAAGGTGTTTCGCTACAGATTACAATTAGTTAGATAAATGCACAAACTGTTACTGCACTGTACTGTTTTGCCTAACTATGAAGAATTGGATGTATGTAAGATAATTTTAGAGAATGTAGATTTCTAATCCCCCCCCCTCTTTTTTTTTTTATAATATGCTTGAGGTGGCAGCTTTCCAATCTTTACTGGTGGAGTTTTATTTAAAACTGTAATCTGACAAGATGTTAATGTGTTGTTTTTCTTTTATTACTCTTTGTTTGTGTAAAGGAGGTGCAAGGTAGGGCAGTGGATGTGGGGGTGGCTCTAATGAATGAGGGTGAGATTTGGAAGCTTCCTGTGTTGCTGTTTGCTGATGATACAGTATTGTTGACTGAAGATGAATGGGAGTTGCAAGGTTTGGTGAATGAATTTGGGACAGTGTATAGGAGGAGGAAGCTGAAAGTTAATGAAAACAAAAGTAAAGTTATGGTGTTTGAGAGGAATGAAGTCACAGAATGTACAGTGAGGTTGGATGGTGAGGATATGGAGAATGTGAGTGCATTCAAGTACTTGGGTAGTGTGATGAGTAAAGATGGAACTTTCGGGGATGAAGTGCGTGGAAGGGTACAGCAGGGAAGGAAGGGTGTTGGTTCCCTGAAAGCAGTGATGAGAAATAGGGAGGTAAGTATGGAAGTTAAAAAACTACTGCATGATAGTATTGTTATCCCTACCCTGACGTATGGAAGCGAGGCGTGGACCTTGCAAGAGGGGAACAAGTCAAGAGTGAGAGCAGTGGAAATGAGTTACTTGAGAGGAGCATGTGGAGTGACATGGAGGGACAGGTTGACGAATGAAGAAGTGAAAGAACGTTGTGGGGTGGATGTGGATGTGGTTGAGAAGATTAGGAGAAATACACTGAGGTGGTTTGGACATGTGGAGAGAATGGAGAATGAAAGACTGACTAAGAGGGTGTATGTAGGTGAGGTGGAGGGTGGGAGAGGGAGGGGTAGACCGAGGATGAGGTGGAGGGATGGAGTCGAGAGGTATATGAGGGAGGGAGGGGTGAGTTGGGGGGAGGGTAGTCAAATGGTAGGTGACAGAGCGAATTGGAGGCGTTTTGTCTGTGGCCACCCTTTGCGGGATTAGGGCGTCGGGCTATAGATAGATAGATTGTTTCTTGTGTGACTTAATTAGGTCTGATAGTAACTACACGTAAACCGAACAGTAGTTTAGACTCTTTTTCTTTGTTCAAGCAAAACTGGTGCTATGCAAAATATTTGTACAGTTCAGTGGTTTCTAAAACTGAGTGCATGGACCACAATCCCTGTTTTTTATTTATTTATTTATTTATTTTTTTAAAGAAGATGAACAGAGGAAGGAAAAACAGAGGAAAAAACAAATACTCCACACTGCTGGACTTGAACAGCCGTGGGTTGAAGTTTGGGGGAAACAATTATGAGGAAGCACGTTCCGAAGTGATACAGTTCTGGGAATAAAAGAATTCTGATAGGCAGAAGTTATGCAATATGGCAGTGTAACAGTCCAGACATGAGCGCTACCAGATGCCCGTGTAGCGTGGTGGAAGTTGGGGGAGAGGTGGCACAATGCATGCTACTTAGTGAGCATTTGCCATGAAATTATCTGTAAAATAATGCAAGGGAGGCAACATTCCTACTTACTTTCAGTAGAGGTAGCTCAGTTGTAATAGTAAGGTTATTAATAATTCTAAAAGCTTTGTTCTGAATTTTGTCCAGTTATTTAGTGCAACTTCTCCACATCCACTCCACAAGGGTGAGCAATACTCCAGCTGAGAGCGCACATGATTCTTGAAAATTATAGCTAATTGCTCGTCAGTGAAGAATTTATGGATTCTGCACAATAGTCCAAGTTTCTTTTAAGTAGTTTTAGCAAGTGATCTAACATGAGGGGTCCAGCTGAGGGCACTGTTAAGTGAAACACTGAGAATTTCATTACTTTTAGAGATAGGGATATTGGTTGCATTTAAGGCAATGTAGAAATCAGGCAATATCTGTTTATTAGTAAATTGTATATATTTGGTTTTCCTAGCGTGAAATGAGTCAGTGTTGTTTTGTCCCCATTCAGTGATCTTAGATAAGTCTTGATTTATGGAGATTGCTGAACTGAATTGTGAGTCAGAAATATTAAACTTTGTGCATGAGTGTTTATGTGCGAATGAACTGTGAAGTGTTGAGATATTTGCATATGAGTGAATGGGACTATGGGTGATAGATTAAGAATCATTAATATGAATTAGGAATAGGTTTGGAGCCGGGACAGATCCTTGTGGAACGCTGGCATTAATTGAGCGGAAAATGGAATATATATAATCTACTTTTATTCCTATCTTTCTCTTGCTGAGATATCAGGAAATCAATTGATCAAAGGATGATAAGCCATAGCAATGGGGTTTGAATAGCATGGAATGGTGCCATACTCAGTCAAAAGCTTTAGAAATATCAAGGGCCACTGCATGGGTTTCTCCATGTTTGTCAATTGGCTGATGGATGAAAAGAGTCAGGAGGTTGAGCGTATCAAAAGTAGGTCTTTCTTGGCGAACACCATCCTGACTGTCACAGTGTGTTTGTTGATTGTAGTCTCAAATACTTTTCCAGGAGAAGATGTGATAGCTATTGGTCTGTAAGCAGAGGGAACAAAGGAACTTTCTTTCTTCGGAATTGAGTGGATATTGGCTTCTTTCCAAGAACTGAGGAATGAAGAAGTATGTATGCACAGTCTGAATAATTTAGCAAGAACAGGAACAAGTTCTTGGGAACACTTTTTCAAAACAATTGGAGGAATTCCATCAGGGCCTGGGACTTTGTTAGCTGGTAAATTGTCTAGGATCGATTTTGAGTGTCTAGTCTGTATCTCAAGTGGAGTAATTTAGGAGAGTCAGATTCTAGTACAGAGACTTTCTGATTGACTTCCTCTCAGGTAGAATTTCTGGCAAACGTACAGGCGGGAATGTTTGCTTTTCCACGTGAGTCATTTGGAGTGTTGCCATCTGAAGATTTTAGTGGAGGAATGGGTGATGGCTTGTTAAAGTTATTACTGAAAGAAATGAGTGTTGACCAGAGTATTCTAATGTCATTAGGATTATTTACTATTTTGGGTGCTTAGTTGTCAAGAGAGTTTGATTTAGCGAAATTTATTACTGTTTTTGCATATTTTCTAGCAATTTTGAATTGACGGGGATTCAGATGTTTTTTTAATTTTAAGTAAAAGTTATATGGTAAGGACGTTTGGGCCGTTGCTCTGGTACAGTTGATGTCAAACCATTTTGGCACTAGGGAAGAAAGACTGTCATGGAGTATCAGCAAGATAATTTCTAAATCCATCGTAATCTAATCCACCAAAGTGTGATATGGTCACCCTAACAGGTTCAGAACGAGGAAGTTTGGGACAACTGACTAATGAGGCTTTGATGAGATTGTGGCTTGAGGATCAAAGTGGTGACAGTACCTCTATCCTTCACTGATTTGGGTTATTTGTCGGGAACAGGTCCAAGAGACAGGCGTTATGGTCAGGATTATCTGGTATTCTGTTTGGTTGTTTTACCCATTGCATGAGATTAAATGATTCTGCAAACAACTCGTATTCTAGACCAGTATCGTCAGTCCTGACAGAATGCAATAACCATTCTACATTATGAACCTTAAAATCACCCAAAATGGTAATTTCAGTTGTAAAGGTGATGTTTAGGTTGGACAACTGTGTGGCTATGGAGTCAAATACTCTGGGTTCTGAAGAAGAATTAGGGAAGAGATAAATTATAGATATATTTGGTAATTTTTAGGTAATTTAGTTGGCATAATGAACGACGTTAGCGGAAGTGAAGGTCAAAACTGTGTCAACTGCAGATTCAGATATGATATAACAACAGGTGCCACCATTGTAACTGAAGTTTGTGAGGAGATGGTAACCAGTAAAACAAAATGGAGATATATATGTCAGTAGAGTAAGAGACTAGGGTTTCTGTATATATACATTTTGTTTATGCATACATGGTGAATGCACACGGTCACAGTGATACTCATCTGTATTAAAGTGTTTCCTAGAACTGGTGATTTTCAGTCATTATTTATTTATTTTTTCTCTTGATTTAATGTTACACTAACAGTCACCAACACAGACGCCGACTCTCGGCCATTCAATCAGCTCAGCGTAACACCCGCATGCTGCAATAATGCTTTATCAACCTATGCACTATGGTCAATGAAAATTAAATTTGTGATGTTTCATTCATGACTGTACGTAACAGGGAAATTGCAATTAAATATTTAATTTGCAGCCAGCGTTCGAGCTGAAATATATATAATTTACATGAAAATGTATCATCACTGGTAATAAATTAGTTCATTCCAGTTATGTTGCAGGTCAGAGCGGGGTGAAGAAGAGACTAGAAAAAGACGCTAGAAAAGAGATGAAAATTTCAAATACGAGTATCATACCAAAGATCGACAGCTTGTGAAGCATAGCCACAGCCAGGACATTGAGGGAGAAGACGAGGCAGACAAAAGAGTAGATGAGCCTTTGATGTAAAAGAGTGACGGACCAGAACAAAACGAAAGGTTGTTTTTCATACAAATTGGTTGTTATTCTGTTCGTTAGAACTTTAGTGAAGAATTTGTAAATAACCGATAATAACATAGTGGGCTGATAGTTATTAAAATATTTCGAGTCGTCTTTTTTGTAATCAAAATAACAAATGCATTACACCATGTTTTGGGATTTTTCTCCTTATTTATACACTGAGTGGGCGAGCGTATTTTGTGCTCCTCTATCTGGCAGTTAATCTGCAACAATTTCATCTACTCCTGGAGCCTTCTCTCTTTTGATACTTTTAAGAGAAATGTTTACCTCGTCTGGTGTTACCTGAAGTATTTCACTTGTGTCACCTGAAAAGTTAGCTATTGGTACAATTGTCTTTGATGCATACAGTACTTTGTGAAATTCTTCAACTCTCTTCACTATCCTATCTCTGCATTTAAAGACTTCACTATTTTTGTTTTTCAGTGATTTTGTTGCTTTCCTAGCGCCATTTTACTTCGGGCCTGTTTCATACTTTTTCATTTTTTAATGGTTTCTTAGAGTTGATCTATGTTTCGCTTTCTTTTTACTCTATGTCACTTATTAATAAGCTTATATAATTCTGCTCTTACTGTTTCATCTTTATTTGTTTTTTCTTTCATCTTTAGTCTTCTTTTCATGAGATCGAGTCTTTTCTGGATATCTTGTTGGCGTTGGTTGTAGTTGCTTTCCCTACTGCATCAGCTAATTCTTTTAACGCTTTTGTTAGTCTATCATTAAACTCATGAGTGTCACACTCAGCATAACTTTAAGCTTGCACTCTGTTCGTTATTTCTAAATGAAAAGCTGCTTTGTTTTTGCCTAGGTTTATTGGGCATACCATTTCATTTTTAATAATCTGTCTTCCACTTCTAAAGCTGATTCTGGCTGTGCAACCCACCACTGTATCGTCACTATATATATATATATATATATATATATATATATATATATATATATATATATATATATATATATATATATATATATATATATATATATATATATATATACTGTGACATTTATGATCGTGTTATTCTTAGCTGCTATAATGAAGCCGAGTTCCTTCTTTGTGTCTCCATTGAGACATTTCCAGGTCCATATTCTCTCTGTTCTTTTGCGAAAGAAAGTGTTCATTATTCTCATGTTATACATTTCAGAAAAACTGACTACCATTTCACCTCTGTAATTCATATCTTCCACTCCGAATTTTCCCATACTTGCTTCTGCATTTTTCGACTTGCCAGTAATTGCATTGAAGTCTCCCATCAGTATAGAATACTGTATGTGGTCTTTCCTTCTTCCATAATCTGGGAGATGTCGCCACGGAATGCTTCTGTTTCTTCATCTGAGCTTTGACAAGCAGGATGGTATAATTTTCGGTACCGCACTCTATATCTTTGCGCGAGATTCACTGTGTGTGTGTGTGTAATTCACCGGGTCGGTCAGGATCACTTGATGGTCGTGATCGTCAGCTTTTTACCCTCCCGCAAGGGAGCTGAGAGCTCATATAGTCCGATCTAAGGGCAAGGCTGTGACCTTCACACACACACACCCGTCCCCTTGCTCAAGGGGGACAGTAACCACCCACTTCAGTGAAACTTTTCGCAAGCTGAGCGAGGCGCGAACTCCCGTCCACCAGTTGGCAAGCAAGAACGTTACCACTGCACCAGCGAGCGGTGTGTGTGTGTGTGAGCGTGTCTGAGTGTGTGTGTGTGCCTTAGCTCGTTTAAGGCTATTTTATCAATTTGAATGAAACTTCCCATGTGAGTTCTCCTGGGTACTCTAACGATTTTCCAGTATATACAATTTTCCTATGATGACTCTTAGAAGAGGTAAGCTTCCTCACCGAACTAAAACTTCTCTGAAATAGTGAAAGGTGGCCAGATATGGCTTTGATACTTTAGATGTTGAACAATGGACTCTCATCCGTAATGCGATATTTGAGGAGCGTGTCCGCACCCTCATTGATTCTTTGGGGGGTGGGGGGGGGATCAGTCACTTTCCCGAAAATATAGGCGATCAAAAATAGGGGAAAGTGAACACATGGATTTCAACGAAACTTTCCTAGGTCAGTTCGTCTTGTTCTTGATAATGTCTTCTTACGCATAAAATTTTCCACCATTCTTTTTCTGGGTCAGCCCCTCTCAAAATCATATAACGGATACAAAAAAGGGATGGGATGACTGATATCATATGATATCCTGGTACACGTTCTAGAATGGACCCCCATCCTCTAACTACTACAACTACTACTACTACTACTACTGCTGCTCCTGCTACTCGGATTTTGTCATTCTTTCAAATCGGCATGGACATCGCAGGATTTGGTATGTATTTTCCAGGATTTCTCTGAATGGACAGGAGGAAACTGCACATCCACTTTATTGTATACTAGTGCTTTCCCTAAAAAATTTGCGGGACTAACTTATATCATTCCATCACAAAATGTTTGCAAATTCCATTTTCTTTGTTTCCATACAGTTATTCAGACCACAATGACCAGTTCTGACCAAAAAGTCGAAAAAAAAAAAAAATGCATTTCCGTCAATTTCGCATTGTCGCCTCGCGCACGATCGGCAAAATATTTGTTTGGTGTTTTTCTGACTTTTCCTAGACTTACCCGGACTTAATGCAAATATAATTAGGTCGATATCTATTGCCATTCTCGTGGAAGAAATTAACAAACGCACAGAAAGACACGAAAACACACAGCTTGAATTTATTGTTTAGATGGTGGCAGAATCACTGGATGTGACAGGAATGGGAAGGGGGAGATAAAGCAGACGATGAAATACAGGAAAACACCTGGAATTCAATGCATGGATCAAGGTGATCATTTGGAGACTGGCAGAAGGAATGTTATGTCCTGTCGTATATAACAGCAAGAGGAACAAAAGAGAATGCTCAGCAATTAGAAATATGAGCTGGCTGAACATGCCAAAGGTCAGTGGAAGAATGATTACTAAAAGTGTACTTCAAAACACTATCATACCAGGACGGAAAAAGAACTTTTAGGTGTGACATGCGCGCGCGCGCGCGTGCGTGCGTGCGTGCGTGTGTGTGTGTGTGTGTGTGTGTGTGTGTGTGTGTGTGTGTGTGTGTGTGTGTGTGTGTGCGGATGATGTGTTTGCTTTAAGAAACATATGCAAAACATACAAACAGAAAGGGAGGGATTTTCATGCAGTTGTTCTTAGTCTGTAGAAGGCATATGATAGACATAATAGGGAAGCTTTGCTGCAAGTGTTACTGATAGGGAAGGAAGGAAAAATCTCTGTCCATTGAGGAGTTTTGTCATCTAAGTAAGGCATATGTAAGAGTGGTAAGAAAAGAGGGTAACTGGTTTGAGGTAAAAGTGTGATTCCATCAGGGATATGTGATGTCATCATACCTGTTTAGTCTGCTCATGGGTAGGCTGGTGAAAGAAGTAAATGTAATGGTACGGAAAGATGTACAAATGTATGAGATGTCAGTAGTGGAGACTGGGAAGTAAGTTGTTCTCTGCAGATACGTAACTTTGGTCACACAGTAAAGAAGCAGAAATTCAGCAGCCAATATGAGATTTTAAATGAGATTATGAGAGCAGGTACACCTAAGCATTAACGCGAGAAACAGCAAGGTGACGAGATGGATATAACAGAAATTCCGGTAATATTGATGTAAGAGTGTTCCTCTATGAGGAGGATACCTAAGAAATGGCATTAGATATTCTGGGGGTGGACATAGCAAGAGATAAAACTCAGGAATATAATGTACAAAAACATTAGGATAGGTGGTGGAAATGTGCAACTCCTGATGACTAAGGAACATGAGGAAAGAGATATCATTGCCTGTCCATATAAACTGCTTGCACAAGGGCGGGTTGATGACCACTATGTTGTACAGATACAAGGTATGGGCCCTGCATGTTACCAAATAAAGTGAACTGATGGAAATGGAGTGCCACAAGTGCATCTCTCTCTCTCTCTCTCTCTAGATAGGTAGATAGGTAAGTAGATATAAATGTGTGTGTGTGTGTGTGTGTGTGTGTGTGTAGAGAGAGAGAGAGAGAAAGAGAGAGAGAGGAATGTTAATGAAGGTATAAAAGTGATATGGTCATATGGAGCACATGGGAGTTGACAGACTTAAATGAAAGTTATGCATATCAATAGCAAAACGAGTGAAAGGGAGTGGCCAGAAAGGAGGTTGCAGAGCAATGTGGAAGAATTTCTGAGTCCGAGAGACATGAGCATCAAGAAGAATAACAGCCTTATGTGAAATGCAGGAAGTTATAATGAAATGTAATGTAGGCAGATGAATCCCTGTTAAGTATCATGGATCAGGTAATTTGCAGGGTAATCAGTGGAGCCTGACACTTTATGTTTTAATCCTGCTTTTTCACATGCTGGCTGAGAAAGTACATGTATCTGAAAGATGTGGCTCTCTCCTTCATTTGCTTGAGCATATTCTGTATTAGAAATATTTGTAAGAGTCTTTCTGTATAAGAATTTTGTACATACTTGTGTGTATTTATAATTTTTTACAGATCAAAATGCACATAGTAAATATCATGTAAAAGTGTGTGAAAATGTGAGTATATTAAACTGGGTCTGTCTGTGGATGGATCTGGAGTCCTCATGCGGCAGTCAGCCCGTCGTCAGGTGCGGAGCAGGGTCCTTCCCACGGCGAGGCGCAGGGAAACATGAGGAGGTTCTGCTCCCACTGTCGCCGCAGCTGCTCAACCTAGAGTACACAACACCACCGCTTGGAGACTCCTCTTCAGCGCCAGAGGGAAACGGTAAATTGCAGCATTACGGGAGAGGGAGATCCAGAGCAACTGAAATGGGAAGACAGAGGCGTTATGGGAGAGGGGAAAATAGAGGGTAAGGAAGGGCAGGGAAAGGGCTTGCTACTTGCTGTGGGTATAACTGGATGGCAGGTTATATGACGACCCGGAGATTGCTCTGCTGTATATTACTCATCATCATCTTTATCATCGTCCGGACCTCTCTCACCCCAGGGCAACTTCCCAAATCTCTTTAACTCGTGGGACCTGAGAGTTTAAAAGCCTTACTATACTGGGAAATTGGGAAACGGATTGTTGAACTCCTGAGAATATCATTATAATCCACTGAAATAGTAAAACGAGTATTTATTTGCCAAGGAGCAGAGTTTCCTGGCTTTTACGGCACGTTGTCAGCTTCCCGGCAAGTTAGTAACGTACATTTATTTCCTTATATAACAATAATTATTTTCTGCAATGATCATCTAAAATTCACATACAAGAATTTTCAAAATTTTCAAGAGATACAAGTTCAAGTGAAACATGTTGATATACCATTATATATTATGCAAGTATATTGTCATGCTTTTCCTTCAGTACCTTCATTTATTAAAGTTAGAATTCCGTCATCGGCCAATACAGTGTAGATCAACTTGTTTCATTATAAACTAAGAACAGTACTGGTATTAAAGGGTGTGCTTAGGACAATACTTTTTTTTTTTTTTTCAGTCTAAATATTCAACGCATCAGTACATAAACTATTTTGTATATACGTATTGTATTATTTACATGCATTCCATAAAAAATAATTTACTGCACTCTAGAATGCAGCTGTAAATGTAGTACACATTGTTTGGATGTTGAACAAGAGCGTTTACATTAAAAACCGTAACCCTCCTTTGATTCGCTTAAACAGCGTCACACGAGTATACAAAAGCATTCTGAGTATTACGTATTCAAAGAGTCTCTTTCTACATGCAAATCACAGGCATAAAAGAAGGCAAAATAAAAGTAAAAATAATAATTTGCATATAGACCGACTCCAACAACTACTGACCACCGGTGAGAATGGTACAGTCAATAACCAACACCAGGTAATGAACAGGTGAAATTCGGCTCCAAACTCGACATTTAACACTCACTTTTAATAAGCCAAATATACTGGCATTGCACAATTTATATATAATTATGTTTTCTCATACTCAAACTGAATATGTTATGATCGGCCAAATACATCCGATTGATAGTTTTACCCAATTCATAACCTGTTCTGGAAATAAATTAAGGAGAATTGACTATTGATCTTTCCACAGTTTTATTTGTAAATTAACAATTCCAGAGATGGTTCTCCTTTATTAATGAATTGTGCTACATAATTATATATAAAATTTCATAGGTACTCATGAAAATCAAATGCTTTCGATGTATAAAAGGAAGTAAATATTTCAGTGATAATCAAGCCATTCAGAAAAGGAATATCTACACACACACACACACACACACACACACACACACACACCTTCTCTATCTCACCAGCGCACCCATCAGCAACGCCTATCCAAGACACAGTCACCACCCATACGCTACAGTGGAAGATGGCTGCCACACCTCACCATAAGAACCTGACAACAAGACGCTATGAATTATAGGGGCTGGATTGGATTGCGATGGAGAATGAGGACTAGGCAGACAGTTATATGATGATCAGTGGCAGTCAAGGTAAAATGAAGGACATCATAATTGGGTAATAACTGCAATATTTAGAGTGCAGAGAGACTCATACTCATTACAGCTTATCTAAAGCAAGTTCAATAAGGGTGAATTCTCTGTCTGTCTGTCTGTCTGTCTGTCTGTCTGTCTCTCTCTCTCTCTCTCTCTCTCTCTCTCTCTCTCTCTCTCACACACACACACACACACATGAGAGTTACCTCCATATTTCCTTTTAGACAAATATTAGTTAAACAGTAGGAGCAGCGACCGCTCAGTTCAACGTAAATAACGTTCTGATGTGTTATGGTGACAACACCACGTCTCACCTTTTGTTAGTTTTTTCCTCTCTCTCTCTCTCTCTCTCTCTCTCTCTCTCTCTGTCTCCTAATCCATGTTCATTTAAGTACATAAAGAGAAAAAAATGTAAGAGGTGGCCATTTGACTTTGAGTTATATGTTTTACAGGGAGGGACACTAACCCTCCACCAACCCACTTGTTGACACGTAGGGAACACGTATGGTTTGATTATATGGTCACCACCCAGCGTTGTAAATGGTTTCTTGGCTTACAGGAAACCATTTGGTTTGTCACTCAATGTAAAGCCACCTGTAAAGGAGAGAAAAGCAATAAGAAGTGACAGGAAAGATGGGAGAAATAGGAAGAGAGGAGGGCAGGCACAGAAAAAGAATGATAAAGGTTAAGGAAGAAGTAGGCAGCACTACATCAAGTGAGTGGATGATGGTCGCCACCACCTACCACTACACGTCTAATATCGCCTCAGATACCATCATTCAACCACCCACTTATAAACCTGTACAAGTGCTATTACCATCATCAAGCGTCATTCCATCATTGCCATAGCCAACACAACCACCCACTCTCATACTTCCACCTCCACTCTAGCACATCATCCACTCAGAAACCACCATCACATAACCTACTACCATCACTATTACCACTACCAGCACTAATACAACCACTACCGCTAACACAGTCACAAACGCCACCACCACCACAGCTAACAACGTCAGCAATAACAACAAGAATAGTTGATCTAGTTTTACAACGTCGACCACCACCAAGAAGGGCTACTGTACTACCACAACTACCACCACCACCGCGTTAAAAAAAAAAAAAAAAAAAAAAAAAAACTTGCAAGCTCATGTTATAATTTACGCTCATTGTCACTCTCATCCTTATTTACGCGGAGTATAATGCGCATTGTTCTGAATCTCCAGCCCCCTTAGAGTTTTTCTCGCATACACATTACGAACAAGATATCAACAATGGCAACACCATAATGACCACATTACACACCACTGACAACACAACAACTTTCTGACAACACAGCTCAAGAGAAACGATAGTACAGACATGATGAAGGGAAATGCGCAAATATGCCTGACACACTTGCTTGACACACTGCCCCATCACACCTTTATACCCAGTTATCTGCCTGTCAACCCTTCTCACCCACCTGCCTCACCTCCTTCTGCCTATCTATCTAACTATCTATCTATGTATATGAGGCCTCACCACTATCACCCTGCGTTTGACTGAATCAGTGTTTGAGAAGTGTAATTATACTTTCATAACTGACCCGCATGAGAGAGATGGTGGGTGATGGATTGAGTAGGCGGAGGTGCGCTGTGATGTGGTGTTGTGAGTTGTGATGTCATGTGCGATATGAACTGTTGCGATGTGAAGTGTTGTGTGTTGTGATGTGGAGGAAAGTAGTGTGGTGTGATGTGGAGTATGGTGGGTTGTGATGTGGAGTTTTGTGATACTGAATGAGGTGTGGTGTGATGCGGAGCATGGTGTGGTGTGGAGTAATGTGGAGAGTGGTATGGTGTGATGTGGGGTGTGGTGTGGTGTGATGTGCAGTGTGGTGTAATGTGATGTGGAATGTGGTGTGGTGTGATGTGGAGTTTGGTGTGGTGTGGAGTAGTGCGTGCTGTGTTGTGCAATGTGGTGGGGTGAAGTGATGTGATGTGGTGTGACCTAATGCCACACTGCCTCATGTTACTGGCTCTATGTGGAGTGATGTAATTTGGTGCTGCGTGTTGAGGATATTATCAGATGCTTCCCACAATGGCTGCCTGACCCACCATCTCAGCACACCACCACCAACAACACACACCAGCCCATAACACCATCATCAGCACCATACACGCCTGAACACAGCCAGGTAAGAAGACCCAGGTAAAGTCAAATGAGTTATTGAACAGAGTAAAGTGGCTTATCTCAACCAAATAATTATTGCAGAAGAAACTGCTGTATTTTCTGTTGTGTGACTGACATAATCCACAATATTCGTTGTCATTCAAAGGTTTAATTGTTTTTTTTCTTCCTCCATGCAATTTCCTGCCATCTATTTCACTCAGCCTGACAGGTAATTGGGCTTTAGGAATTGTTCTTGTTGTTGCTGTTTTTCAACAGTATTTATAAATTTAATAATGGAGATGGCCAGTCAGGATATCGAGTTATTTGCCACATCGTTATATGGCAAACGGAATTGCTTTTTGTATGGGAAGCCTGAGTCCAGAGAGATTAGTTGCTGGAAATGTTTCTTGCAGGTTGTTGACTGGATGAAGACTTTTGAAGGATGAAGTGGTTACGACGTGTGATTGTGGTGGTGGGTGGATATTTAACGCAAATCTGTGGACCTTTTGGGGGTTTCTTTGAGATAATGGATAATAAGGAAGAAATAACATAAATGGACCTTTTTTCTCTCTCTAAGGTAAAGACTTTGCTGTTTTTTTCTGGGTTACGCGGTCGATCGTGCTCATGAGAGGCTTGAACCGGAAATGCTTTTGTGTCGTAATATATTGGTGCCGTGCTTGCAATTTTTATGCATGAAAAAAGGATTTTGTTCACCACTCTTATAACATCACTGGATGTTATTTGAACCTTGTATAAATTGCATCATTTGTTGCTTGGAGAACGACTTTTCTTGTAAACGGTAGTTAATAATAAATTTCATCTTGTTTCTCGAAGGTTGTGCTTACGAGGCTTTTCTTTGCTGTGAACTGTGTCAACTGTCACTTGTTCTTGTCAGTTTTTGTTGAACGGATTGATGCGCCAAGGAGAACACTCTTTTTCTATCCATGTCTTGTTCTTATACCCTAACCGCACACTCTTCCAGAAACTGCCTAACGCGATTCACGAAGCATTTTTGTCACCACCATTCCGGACGACCTATATGATTAGACGGGTAGCAAGAGATAGTTTATTAGAAATGAAAAAAACTAAACTCCAACTACACAAAATTATATATATATATATATATATATATATATATATATATATATATATATATATATATATATATATATATATATATAAAAGGTAATGAAAGCAAAGGAGAGAAACTGAACACTGGCAAATTGTCGGAGATGCAAAATTGGAGTAATGACGTGTGAATAAGAAGACAGGAGGCGAGAGGTAAAGGGAATTTCTTTTGGAAATGAAAAATCTGAGCTAATGAGGGTCTGTCAATGCAAATGAATGTAAACCTGACGAAAAGAACATGGAAAGGTTGAGTCAGAGGAAGTTGAGAGGGTAAGAAATAAAAATGAGGAAATTCCTGCAAAAAGTGACAAGAGAAAAATTTAGGTAAAGTGATGATGTGCCGGAAGTGTCTGAGATGTAGGATGTGTTAAAAGAAAGATTGACTCTAAGGGATGGAAAATGATAGTTCTATATGTGATTCAGTACATGATAACTGATATGTATGAAGAAATAAGGAAGCCGTGAAATTTCAAGAAATAAGGAGCTTCAGAGTGGATTATCGTGGAGAGTTTAAAAGATGAGTAAAATAACAATAATAATAATAATAATAATAATAATAATAATAATAACAATAATAATAATGATAGTAGTAGTAGTAGTAGTAGTAGTAATAATATTAATCATCATCATCATCATCATCATCCGGACCTCCTTTCCCACCCAAGGGCAGGGTGAGGATAATAATATAATAATAATAATAATAATAATAATAATAATAATAATAATAATAAAATAATAATAAAATAATAATAATAATAATAATAATAATAATAATAATAATAATAAAATAATAATAATAATAATAAAATAATAATAATAATAATAATAATAATAATAATAATAATAAAACTGTTAGGCAAACAAGCAAGTGCATAACGAAGTAAAATTGTTACCAGATTCATGGCTGATGAAATAATTCAGTGAGATGATATTACGAGAGGATGAGAAGCGAAAGAGAGTATGCTGGCAACACGTTTAAGGTAAACTACACACACACTTATACACACACACACAAACACACACATATCTATCTATTTATCTATCTGTATCTACACATCTGCATCTATCTACTGTATCTGTCCATCTATCTATTAAAGAACAAGGATATCATGAGGGACGTCCTACTTCTGAAGCCTGTCATGGTGTTGCCGCGTCCTGGCCGTCCTTGTGCACCCTCACCTCACCTTACAGAAAGCTGCAGAATTCTTTTTTTTTGGGGGGGGGGGAATTTTCTGACCGACTTAGCTGGCCATTTCGTGTTTCAACTGATCCTGCTTCGTCTTGCTTGATTTTTTTTTTTCCTTTTTGCCTGCAAGTCTGGGAGATTTATTTCTGTGCCACCCTGATTCTGTGCCATGGTACAGTATGTTACGCTCTCATATCAAACCAGTAAAAGGAGCGCAGTTTTTAAAGTTAATATTTGGTAGCTCTCCCTATATTCTTTAGGATGTGTAGGAGGCAAGTAGATTTTCAGCTCTGAATTCTTCCCAACACTGACGAAGTCTGCTTCCACCACTATGAGAGAAGAGGTGTCACTTTAGCCAACTTGGCCTTATGAAAACCATTTATTTATCTATAGATGAAAAGTTTTTGTGTCTAAACGTCAGTATCTGTGTGTGTGTGTGTGTGTGTGTGTGTGTGTGTGTGTGTGTGTGTGTGTGTGTGTGTGTGTGTGTCTGTGTTTGCCTATTTGTATGTCTGACAATGTGTGCGTCTGTGCTTGGGTGTCGCGATGTTCTGTGCTATCTGATCCCTGGCAGGAGTATTTCGTTTATGATATGGCAACACACCCACAAAATGACCTCTCATTTGATCACAGCACTGAATGTCACTTTTCATGACTTCGGTCTTTATAGTTTTTGGCAGTGGATATTGCTCTTCTTTTACCGCAGACTTCTCAGGAGTTAGGCTACTTCTAGGTACGGTAGCTCCTACAACTAATATCCTAATGTAATGAGTACCGGACGGTAGAAAGAGATGTCCCCTTTCGATAAATTTGGTACAATCACATGAAAAACAAAATTGCTATGAAATAATGCCTCTATTACTGGATGAAGACACGAGATGGAATTGAACAGTATATGAGTGCATAAGGGTGGAGAGAGCATATGGGGAGGGGATGTGTGAGTTGGAGGAAGGACAGGCAGATGGCGGCGGAGAGGGTGACATGACAGTAATTTTTTTTATCAACCTTACTGTGATTATAGAGTCTGCTATAGATAGGTAAATTTTATTTAAGTCTAAACTGCCAGGAAGAGTAATAACACAAAGAAGTAGAGCAATTAAAAAAGGAGAAATAATGATAAAAAAAAAGGTAAAGGTAAAGCAGAGCGAAAAAGACAGTAGAAAACCTGGGAAAATAGAGGAACAGTAGGTGAGACCTCTATTTGTGGGGTAAATACTAGAGAAAATAACAGACTTGATTTATCCTTACCAGTGAAGCTGACAAAAACTGAGGTGCATGTCCGTAATTCTCTCTCTCTCTCTCTCTCTCTCTCTCTCTCTCTCTCTCTCTCTCTCCAGTGTTTTCGAATTCTCTCTACCCATTTCGTTTTTCACTCTCGCATCTGCGTCTCTCCCAATCCCTCCCTCTTCCACCCACCACAACGCTTCGCTGCTTGACCAACCCCGTGTTCACTGACCGTTTTAAAAAGTGCCTTAAAATGTTCGAACCTATATTTTTATTGTGAGGCCAAATTTGAGATGTGACTTTTATGGACTGGAAATACTGTTCTTTATTTTTCTTTGCGTCACTGGAAAATTTAGTGACATGTTAAATTTAATTTGAGCAGGGCAGGAACAAACCGTCTTTCAATTCTAAATGAGTCTCAAGAAACTGAAGGCTTATTTGACGTTACTGCGACCTTGTCTGTCAAGAGTTTGGCGAAAGAGTGAAGAGACGCAGAGCAGGAAATAAAGACGGAAACAGGTTTATGGTAACTACACACACACACACACTAACTTACTTCAAGCTGTCCTTCTACTATAAAGGACAACGGCTGCTATACTCACTAAGATGCTGTGTTTCTCAGTCTTTGGTGCCAACCAACGTGTGTGACTGTGCAGACCAATCCTGGATCCGTGAACTTTGCCAAACAGCCGCCATGTCAAGTCAGGGTTGGCTGGGAGACCTCTGGTTTGGTTGTGCCTCCGTTGTCTACGCTCTTCTCTGGCCAGGTTCCGAGCTTTAAGATGAATAGTTCCTTCATTGCAAAGGGCTCGCCATTGTTTTCTGCCAACGGCATTGTTTCAAGATCTTTTGGTATGATGTTGCATTTCTTCAGAGTTGTCCTTATATGACCTTTATATCTCTTCTGTCCCCCTGCGTTACGGTGTGCTGCAGGGAGTTGGCCACATAGAACCTGGCGGGGAAGATAGCGTTCAGGCATGTGGAACACGTATCCGATTCATCTCAGCTGTTTTCTGGCCAGCATGGTTTCTATGCTGGTTGGCTTTGCCTGATGGAGAATTTGTGAGGGACTTTATCCTCCCGTGTGAGTCCAAGGATGCACTGTAAGCATCAGATGAGAAACGACTCAAGCTGTTTCATGTGACGCTGGTAAGTAGTCAGGATTCAGCACCATATAAGAGGGAGGAGAGGCATACAGCTGTAAGTACTGATACCTTCGTCTAGATACTTAAGTTTATGTTTTCAAAGACTCTGGATCTGGGACGTCCAAAAGAGGCTGAGGAGTGGTTGATTCATGCAAGGACTTCTGCATCAATGTTATATTTATCTGTGAGCAACTTCCAAGGTAAGTAAAACTCTGCACCCTTTTACTTTTTACTTTGTTTGCATAAAACGCAAGAGTCTATGCTGGGTTGTTTCTCTGAGATATTATTTCTGTTTTATTGCTATTTACTTGATATTTTTTCGGAGCCCCATTGCATGGTACATGCTGGAAATGATGGTGAGACTGTTGTAGGGCTAATGGGGTATGTGGAAAGACAGCACACTCATTAGAGTATGTACTCATCAGAGTATGGTAGCTCTAAGAAATGAGCCATTTCAATCTTCGATTGTGCTTGAAGACGCCTGAGATTGAATACATTGCCATCTAGACGTAACTGGATTTTTATTTCGTCATCAGTGTTCATTTGTTGGTGACTTAAAAGAGTGACTGCAGTGAAATTGATGTTGAAAATGACAGGAGGCAGGACGCATCCTTGCTTTAAGTCCAGATCCATGATAAAAGCTTTGGATTTGCTCCCACCTATGGACATAAGAGCATTCATGCTGTTATGCAGGCTCTTCAGGATGGTAAGAAGTTTGTCTGAAATCCAAATTTTGAAAGAACATTTCATAAAAGTGCTCTGTCGACAGTGTCAAATGCTTCTGCAAGATCGATGAATGCAATATATAAATCACGGCTCTACTCGTGGGATTTCTTTTGTGTCTGTTGGGCAACAAAGCTCATATATCACAGGTACTTCGTTCCTTCAGTAATCCATGTTGTGTTTCGGGAAGTGTTGATTGTTTCAGTTGGTTTGTCAGTCTGAATAACATTATCTTGGCTAGAACATTGCTAGCATTCACAAGGAGGGACATACCACTGTTGCTGTCACAATTCGAGCGGTCCCCTTTCTTCTTGTAGATGGTTACAATATCAGAAATAAGCCATTCTGATGGAATGCGTTCTCAGTTGCAGATAGTCTGAGATAATGGAGTTGCTGGTGGGGTAACTGGCCACTCTCTCTGATTAGTTCTAATGGTATGCCATCAGGGCCAGGGCTTTTGTTAATTTTTAGAGATCAGATGGCCTGAACAGTTTCTGTAAGTGTAAGTGGGACATCGAGATCTGCAGCTTGAGGAATATTTGGAATATTATCAAGGATTTTTTCCACCACCGCGTTTCTTCGATTCAGTAAGGTACTGAAGTGTTGTGTCCATCTTTCTAGGTCTGCTTGCCTGTCTTTCAGGATCTTTTTTTTTTTTTTTTTTTTTTTAGCTGATCGAGCAGGGATTATGCTGTTTGTTTAGCTCATAGATGGTTTTTATGGACTTGTAAAACCCATGTTGGTCATTACGATCAGCCAGTCTTTGCAGCTCTTGTGCTTGTTTAATCCACCATTTGTTCCCCATGTCATGAAGTTTTCTCTAAGTTTCATATCTGAGATTCTGCAGTTCGGTTTATGGGGTTAAAGGAACTAGGATGAGTCAACCAGTTGTTTCATGCTCTATTCTTCATGTCAAGAAGGTAGGGGTAAGGTATGCTCTAAGCATTTTCATCAAGCCAGTCTTAATGGCGGCGAGCAGAGAAGCCTAGGGTTTCTTCTGGAGTGCTTTGAAGTAATGTCGTAATGTTCAACCACTCAGCATCTAGTTTTATTGCGTTGTTGTTTGGGTCAAGTGGTGGGCATTGTGAGAGCTTGTCTATAATAGTGCCGTGGAAGGTGTTACAGGTTGCCATGTCTTTTAATACTACAGTTTCTTGGTGCATGGTTTATGGCGCATTGACGGGTGTAGGACTAGTTGCAGTTTGGTGAATATAAGGTTATGGTATTGAACACAGTATCTTTCAAAGCTCCGGTTATATTGACTTCTCTTCAGTGTTGCTGCCTTACAATGACACGGTCAATTAGGTGCCAATGTCTAGATCGTTGGCGCATCCATGAGGTCTTGTGTTTAATCTTAACCCATTAGCTCCCAGAGTTCCTGTGTGGGGGATTTTGCTGGAAGGGTAATAAGCATACCACCCTTTGCCTATCGGCTCATAGTCGTGAAGCTCATAGGTCCCCACCTCGGGGTTCCCTCCTTTATCAGATTTTGAGAATGCCAAACTGCCACCACAACACCAGACTGCTACCATAACACCAGACAACACCAGACTGCCACCACAACACCAGACTGCCACCAAAACACTCGACTGCAACCACAACAAACTGCCTCCACAACACCGGTACTGAAGGATCAATTAACGGGGTGTCTTGCTTCTGTGTAATTTCAGTTTCTCGATGACCCAACTTGGCAGGGGTATCACGAGAATAGCTGGATAACTTGGCTGTTCTAGGAATCGTCTGTGGTACGTCCGTCACCACGAACATGGCTGGTTACTGGGGCGAGATCAAAGGAGTTTCGCTGATGTGTGTGTGTGTGTGTGTGTGTGTGTGTGTGTGTGTGTGTGTGTGTGTGTGTGTGTGTCCTAAAAATAGTAACACCGAGAATGATTCCCTAGTCGAATTCAAAACAGCCAGAAGTGAAAGGGTGGTACAATTATTAAACATGAATAGATATGTTTTGCAGAAGAAAGTTGTATGTGTTTTGCTGGGATACAAATTAAGAAATTAGAGTTAAGGACACTATCTTTTCGAGCATAGTGGAGATTTATTGAAGCATAAGATATTATGGGAGTGATTTTTAGCCGTGCAATTTCCTGGTAAATATATAGCGTGTACAGTACAGCACAAATTTTACGTATATGCACTCAGCTTTAGTGCCCTGTAACTCTGCCCTATCGCCTGTGTACCGCCTCAAATATTTGGAAATCCTCCCCACCCAATCTCTGGTGCGTCCCTGCTGCCTCCCTCAGTGTGTTTGCTCGGTCAGTCCTGTCATTACGGACGGACCTCACCGGATGCCATCGGTATACTAAGTGGCGGGATGGAGGAAGGGGCACACCAAGACTGAAATAACTGTGAACTGTGGACAGCAGACTAGGAAAAGATGATATAAATATCCATTTGGAGAGAGAGAGAGAGAGAGAGAGAGAGAGAGAGAGAGAGAGAGAGAGAGAGAGAATAATTAGGTAAAACTTAGTGCATAAGAGTTCTCATTTATTCTTGAAATGTATGACTGATCCTATTTTCCACTTTCTCTCTCTCTCTCTCTCTCTCTCTCTCTCTCTCTCTCTCTCTCACTTCAATTACGGTATATCCTTGTCTGTCGTTCTTCTTTCCAGTATTTTGCTTACCTTGCAATTTTTTTAGTTCTCTCTCTCTTTCTCTCTCTCTCTCTCTCTCTCTCTGTGGTAAATGTAGATGAAGCAAAGTGTTGGAAAAGTCTAGTCACTAACCTTTATTGGTATCGTTGCCACACCAGATTGCCCACAGTCACAAAAGAATGTCATGTGTTACCCCAGACTGCCCCGCGTCACACCAGACTGCCCCGTGTCACACCAGACTACACCGTGTCACACCAGACTACACCGTGTCACACCAGACTGCCCCGCGTCACACCAGACTGCCCCGTGTCACACCAGACTACACCGTGTCACACCAGACTACACCGTGTCACACCAGACTGCCCCGCGTCACACCAGACTGCCCCGTGTCACACCAGACTACACCGTGTCACACCAGACTACACCGTGTCACACCAGACTGGGCCGTGTCACACCAGACTGGGCCGTGTCACACCAGACTGGGCCGTGTCACACCAGACTACACCGTGTCACACCAGACTACACCGTGTCACACCAGACTGCCCCGTGTCACACCAGACTACACCGTGTCACACCAGACTGCCCCGTGTCACACCAGACTGACCCGTGTCACACCAGACTGACCCGTGTCACACCAGACTGACCCGTGTCACACCAGACTGATCCGTGTCACACCAGACTACACCGTGTCACACCAGACTGACCCGTGTCACACCAGACTGCCCCGTGTCACACCAGACTACACCGTGTCACACCAGACTGCCCCGTGTCACACCAGACTGCCCCGTGTCACACCAGACTACACCGTGTCACACCAGACTGCGCCGTGTCACACCAGACTGCCCCGTGTCACACCAGACTGCCCCGTGTCACACCAGACTGCCCCGTGTCACACCAGACTGACCCGTGTCACACCAGACTACACCGTGTCACACCAGACTGCGCCGTGTCACACCAGACTGACCCGTGTCACACCAGACTGACCCGTGTCACACCAGACTGACCCGTGTCACACCAGACTGACCCGTGTCACACCAGACTGACCCGTGTCACACCAGACTGACCCGTGTCACACCAGACTGACCCGTGCCACACCAGACTGATCCGTGTCACACCAGACTGACCCGTGTCACATCAGACTGACCCGTGTCACACCAGACTGCCTCATGCCACACCAGACTGCCGCGTGTCACACCAGACTGCCACGTGTCACACCAGACTGCCGCGTGTCACACCAGACTGCCCCGTGTCACACCAGACTGCCACGTGTCACACCAGACTGCCCCGTGTCACACCAGACTGCCACGTGTCACACCAGACTGCCCCGTGTCACACCAGACTGCCACGTGTCACACCAGACTGCCCCGTGTCACACCAGACTGCCACGTGTCACACCAGACTGCCCCGTGTCACACCATACATTCCTCAGTCACAGAGCATTGGCACGTATTCTTCTGCATTATTCTGCGTAAACTGTTCGGTTTTGTCGTAATATATTCTCTTTCGTGTTTTATGTCATGCTCATATAGCTAACAGTTACGTAGTAGTTTAGTAACTAGTGCCAGACACCCAATCCCACATTTCATCCAGGGAGAAGGATATTCTAGCTCGTTTCCTTGTTCATGCATTATACTGTTCTTTTATTGTTTTATTGGTTTTAAAGAATCAGATAATACGGCGCAAGGAATGAAACACGGCATACGTTTTCGAATTTTGCTTTAAATTAGGTAAAAGAAAGTTCAGCCGATAAGTACGATAGTGACGTATTGGTTTCCTATTTCAGACAGGCGCGGCTCATGGCTATTGATTAATGACCCAGCAACAGCCAAGACCTGGGCGGGCTGGGCTATAAATCTCCCACCAGCTGAATATTTTTACCAGCAGTGGGGCCAGCTTAGGCGAACAACCCTTCACACTCGGGTTTTCGTCTCCCACTTACCGTAGTTTTATGTGAAATTTTAATTACCAGATGCAGATACAACAGGTTAAACGAAAAGAGAGACAGAAGTAGTGTCATAAAAACTTTGTAGTTACTTGTAGTGGAGTTTTATATATATTAGACTTGTGGGCGAGCGGTTGTTATATTTGAGTAGCTTGTAAGTAGATAATCTTCTTTCCCATTTGTCATGTAGTGACAGGAGAGGTAAAGAATAGTATGGGACTGTTTTTATTTGTCTTGGAAATATTAACAAAGTCTCTCACACAGAGCGGAGTATAAAGTAGAGTCCCGCTAGCTATCTCTCTGTCTCGCTCTCTCTGTCTCTCTCTCAAGTTGCTAAGCCCTTCTCCCTGCGACCTGTCTGTTGTATGGCTAGCTTCTTTCTGCCTCGCTGTCGCTCCCTCTCTCTCTCTCTCTCTCTCTCTCAAGTTGCTAAGCCCTTCTCCCTACTACCTGCCTGTTCTATGGCCTGTCTCCTTCTGAGCTCTCTTTCCTAAATTCTGGTGAAACAGTAGACGTATCACGTGTGTTCCTTGTGAGTGGAAAGTTCTAGAAGCCTGTGTGTGAGTATGTGTGTATGTGTGTGTATGGTCACTAGGCGCTGTCGTGTGCCTATAAAGCATTTCTTGAGTTAAGAGTGTGTAAGCATGTTTAGCATTGCTCGATTCTCGCAGACACAATACCTTCTCATCATCTGACTCCCTGCTTCTATCTGTCTCTCTATCTATCTATTTATCTATCTATCTATTATGATTTGTAATTATAATATGGAGTCCTAACAGTAGGAAAGCAGAGAGGTAAGGATGAAAAATGAACTAGGGATAATGTGGAATGGTAGGGAACAACTAAGAAGGGAGAGGAGAGGATGGTGAGGGTGAGGGATATGAAGAAGGAGACGAAATATGAGAGGGGAGGAATACAGGAATATAGAATTGAGAAGACTGAAGAAATCAGGGGAAGAGTGAGGGTAGAATAATGAAAGGAGGTGTGAATATAATGAGGAAATGGGGAAAGAGGGCAGACAGGTAGCATAGAGCTGAAGGAAAAGAATAATGAGAGAAAAGAGAGATGTGTGTGTGTGTGTGTGTGTGTGTGTGTAGCTGGGGTAATACTGTAAGGGATTGGAATAAACACAGGCTCATCTAATTAAAGCATCGCGTAGAGGGTCATTCAAAATATGGCCAGTGATAAAATGAAAGAAAGGCGAGACAGTGAAAAAGAAGAGAGAGAAGTAAAAGAAGCAAAAGAAATGGTTGAGGAAAGAAACATATGACGAAATAAAATAAAAAGAGGAATGAGATAAAAGTGACTATACAAAGGTAGGTGAGGGCCCGGCTTACTAACATGGAGTTACTACTACATCTAGGACGACTACCACTACTATACTACTACTACTACTACTACTACTACTAATAATAATAATAATAATAATAATAATAAAATAATACTAATACTAATACTACTACTAATAATAATAATATGACCGGTGACACAGCAAGAATGAGATAAGGTAAATGTAAGGCAAACGGAACCGAGAGAACAGTAGGAGAAGGACTAAGACAAGAGAAAATTTTCGTAGATAAGAAAATAACAGCAAAAACGAAATTGGAGAAGTGAATAGAAGATAGAAGGTGATATAAATGAAGATGGCGATGAAGAATAATATTAAGATCAGGGAAAAACAGGTTATGGAAGGAATCAAGACAGAGAAAATAAAAGAAAGACAAAGACGTGCTTCCCAGGTAAGATAATGAAGAAGGGATTTACAAAGCGAGATTTACAAGGCCGGAAGGAACACTGCAAAATTGAAAGCTAAGGACAAACAATGGGAAAGACAAGGATAACCAAAGAATAACTGGATGTAATGGAACAAATAATGGGAAAGAGAAGCATAACCGAAGAAACAAAAGATGTAAAATAAAGAAAAAGGTTATGGAAGAAAAGACTAAGAAAGAACGTTAGGCGAGGAAAAATACACACAAAGGGAGAGGGAGTGCAGTTGGTGCAAGGCAGAGAGAGAGAGAGAGAAAGAGAGAGAGAGAGAGAGTGGTCGGAGGAAAAGACAGGGTCGAGGAAAGAATACAAACCTAGTGAGGGAGTATTGTAGAGAAAAAAAAAAAACAAGGGTTACATTTAAGCAATGAGGAAAGAAGAGACCCGGGATGGTGTAGAGGCTGAGGAGAGGGTGGAGGGAAAACAGGAAAGAGATAACGAGTTGAGGGAGAGAGTGGATAGGGATCAGGGAGAGGACAGAGAAGACTGAGGTGATGTAGCCCAGGAAGAGATCAAGCCACACAGGACGGTGGAAGCGAGGTTGATAGGGAAGGGAGAGGTATGGCAAGGCAGAGGGGAGTAAGCTGTGAGGGTGTGGGATAGGACAAAGCAGGACTAGGGTGTGGTGGTGTGGCCATGGCAGAGAGGAGGGGCATGGAATCAGGCGGGATAAGCCAAAACACGGATGAATTTGAAGGGGTGGGGCTCGGTGTACAGAGTGGGGCGGGGTGGGTGTAAGGCGGGTGAGGTGGGACGATGGAGAGAGAGGCACGGTGCCGCGGGGAGAGGTGGACCAAGGGACAAGAGGGCTGGGTGAAGGAGGACGAAGTGGACTGAAGTAGAGTGCAGCAGGTCGAGACAGCATCAGACCAGTCTCCATGTCCACTACGTCAGTATCCGGGCAGTGTCGTGTGTGTGTGTGTGTGTGTGTGTGTGTGTGTGTGTTGATTCTTTATTGAGTCACAATGTTCCTTCCAGCATAAAATTTTCACTTCTGTCCAAAACCATCACACTATTTCCCCGTAAACATTTTCTTTCTGTAATTTACTGGAGTCTGCCTTTCATTTTTACTGGAACTTTATACCTGGTTTCGCTCAGTACCGTATCTAGAATCGTTAATTCATATAACATTTGACTTTATCCTTGCCGATACCACAGTGTTTATCCAGTTTAAGAAAGAGATCCTCAAACTACCTACCTGTGTACAACCAGATACCTAAATTCTGGGGGGAGGGGTCACAAACAAATCGCCCCCACGTCATCCTACTCTCTACCATTAGGCTACCATCCCTGCAACACACAGTACCTTTACTCATGAGCCTCTCCATTCCACCCCTCCATCTCATCATTGGTTTTCCCCTCCACCCGACTCACAGAAACTTTCCTGATAGATCTATCATTCTCCATTCCCTCTACCTTTCTCAGTTTTTTTTTTTTTTTCCCAAGCACTTACGAGCACTAAAAGCATTACTGTCATCCCAAACATCCTCATTTATCTGTTCACCTCTGCCTCGAATTCAGAATGTTTAACTCAGATAACTAATTTCCCTTTATTTATGTCCGTGAAATAAAATCAGACTTTCACTTCCATATGTTAAAGTGGGAATCACAATACTGGTGACTCTTTACTTCACTGTTCACTTCCCAGTTCCATATCACTGCCATCAGTACACCTGTTGCCTTCCTACTCAGCTGTAACCTTGTGTGTGCGTTCTCCTGTAAACTCTTGTCGTTGCCCACCACACCACGTAATTATTTCAAAACACTCTCGTTCTCCATGTTTTTTTTTTTATTTCAGTCTAGCTACGCACTCCATGACTGCATTCCCTTTAAAGACCAGAACTAAACACTCTGCTACTAATTCCATTACTCCTGCTGAACACACACACACACACACACACACACACACACACACACACAATCATATATCGCCCACTGCAAGTCTCAGTACACTGCAAAACCTCACCTCCTACCACCACTACCACATCTTATTACATCATGTCCTCTCTGTTTTCACAACCCAAATCCCCCCCCCCCTCTCTCTCTCTCTCTCTCTCTCTCTCTCTCTCTCTCTCTCTCATCTCTAACCATGTAATCATCAATGACATGTGCTCACAAACCTTATTACAGAAGAAAAAGCTATCTATTTGGCACTGACCTTAACACACACTTGTTCATCTTATCCACAAGTAAAAAAAAAAATCTCAGTTACGCGTTATATCTGAGTGTATTGCGATCTGTCAGAAGGAACCAACTGTTAGATGGATCCAGGGAGGTTTGTCCATCTTTTGCGAATGTTTTCATCACAGAATTTATAAAACCTGACCACCGGACACCAAAGTCCTTCTAACTCCGCTCCTTCCTGCCACTCCAAGTCACTCTCCCTCTTGTAGTCCTCCACTTTATCCTTCCATTTTTGGCTAAGTCACAGGGAAAGGCTGTGCGCGTCGTTACCAATGCCTTATTGCTCACTCAGTTAACTAAACAAGAAATGCTGTCTTTGCCACTCCTTAGTCCCTACGTTCTTTCTTTCTTTTTTACTTTTTTCTCCCTTCATTCCCCAGTCTTCTCATCCCAGCCTCCTTCCCTCGCTTCCTCCCTTCATTCTCCCGCTGACAAAATTGGTACATAACAGTAGAGTGGAAGGAAGGAGAGGTAGAACTGAATTTCTGTGTATGTGTGTGTGTGTGTGTGTGTGTGTGTGTGTGTGTGTGTGTGTGTGTGTGTGTGTGTGTGTGCTGAAAAATAGCCAGGTCTATTAAATCCACATACATCCTGCGATTCAGTGAAAAGTCGACCTGAGTTAAAAAACGGATATACGAGTGATTAGTCTAATCAATATGCCCAAGGAACGTTGACAAGAAGTATATTAAAATCTCTCTCTCTCTCTCTCTCTCTCTCTCTCTCTTTCTCTCATCTGACTGCCACCACGACACCCTACTGCCACCACAACACCAAACTGCCATCACAACACCCTACTGCCACCATAACACCCTACTGCAACCACATCAAACTGCCACCACAACATCCGACTGCCACCACAACACCCGACTGCCACCACAGTACCCGACTGTCTCCACACCATCCGGATAAAAGAAGCAACTAACGAGGCAGCTTGCTTCGGTGCAATATCAGTTTTTCATTGACCCAACTTGGCAGAGGTAATGCGAGAACAGTTATGTAACTTCGCTGTTCTGGGAACTGGGTCGAGTTGAAAGGAGGTACAGTACGTGTGTGTGTGTGTGTGTGTGTATCCTGAAAAACTACACTAACACTCCGTTCTCCTCGACGTTTTCCAGAAAGCCAGATGTGACAAGCGGCCACTAACACGGCTTTTGAGCGGTCTACCCCAATTATATTTTTCCTGAGGCTAGAATTTTTAGTTTTTGTGGTTTTTAGGTGAGGAAGCTGAGTACCAGGTATGATAAATTAGTTTATTAAATCAACATACACAGACATGTTTTGAGGCCGTGGGAGGAAGTTGTATGCGTTCTTTTGATATTTAAATTAATGAATCAGTGTTGACAAAAAAAAAAAAAAAAAATCAGATTTGCCTTACCATGCAATAATTTGCGCATGTATAGCAACCATTAACTGTCATCTTGTATTTGGAAAATATAACGTACATTTCCATTAACGACAGTCTTAACGTTTAGCGGCAAAATACCTAACAGTTTTGAAGATGTTTTTACAACGTCTTAGGAATGTTTTGATATTTTATAATGTTTTCCAGCGATCTTCGGGAGATTTTGTATTTAGTAACATCCTAGCGTTTTTTAAAGCAAGTTTAGCGATATTTGTGACTGGATTTGGCAGTTCTATAATTTTACTATTGCACTAACTATGTAGTAGCGAAAATATACTAAATCTTACTGACGAATAAACTCAACTTCCTCCAGTCTTTGTACAGCCAATAACTTACTTCCTCGTCAAGATTACATTCTCAGTTCACTTACTTTCATACTTTACCACAACACTGGCCTCTCAGCATCACTTGGCACCACAGGAAGAATATCGACAGAGAGATCGTTCTTGTGTAGGAATGCATGAACAGCCATCACAGACAATCAGTTAGAGATTCATCGATTCAGACTAGCACTCCTTCAGAATTTCTGTCCCTAATACCTTCTTCAAGCAGGTCAAGTATGCATGTTTAAATTAGGGGGAAAAAATACAAGTCTAACCTAATATACAAGCTGTAAACTTCAGGCAAGACAAGTATAAATGCTGAGGGGAAAAAAGTTTATAATTTGTACACAGTACTTTAGGGGCAAATATACAAACCAAAGTAATACCCGGTAATATAACCTATGCCACAAACTGTATGTTTCAAGCAGGCCAAAAATACATACTAACATACTAAATATGACAGGAAATACTGCACATGCATGTATGTGTAAATAAATTCTTACCTCCATTTAACAGGTAAAGTTCAGGGTATTCTTCCTTGACTGATTCTGCAATGTTATTGACAGTCTCTTTTCGCAGCTTCGTCTTGTGGAAAAGTGCATTTCGTGGATCCCACAGATACCTCCTCTGCCTCACATGCTCGAGCAATGAGCCCTCGGAGGCACGGCACCAATGAGTTATCTCCATAATGTTGGCCTTTTGTGATTAGTGATTCACGTCCACAACTCTCACTGGCGAGTCACAAACCTTTGTTTATGTATACCGCACAGTCTGTAACTGAGTACCATAGAAAAAGTCATGATTTTATGAGCCTTTGTTCTGTTAACTAGTGAGTACATAAATAATTAATCTCCAAAATAGCATTTAAGAACAGGTTTTCGTATTCATTTAAAAGCTTTTGAAAAATGTTCTCACAAGTATATTTACAAAGGTCAAGACGGTACTTAACTGCGTCAGCCACTCTACACATTCGAATGTATTTATAGTTATTCTGCATTAGAAATATTAATAACTCTTCTACTGCCTATAAAAAGTCACAGGTGAAGCACCCGTGGCCGCCTTGAAACCCAGTGTTACTGTAAATCGGAAACACGAGACGAGCAGGACCGAGTTGCCAAAATCACAGCAATTCTAGCGGAGTTTTCGCCGAGTTTGCTCCGAGTTGGTGTTGCCGGCAATTTCCGTCAAAGGAAAACGCCCGTGCTACCGCGCCTTTAATCTTTACTGATGCATCTGATTCTGTAACCCACCCCATCCCGACCACTTTTCCACCACTGACTCCCCCCAATCCTGACCATTTTAGGAAAAAAGTTTGTTTGGCTTAAACCTTCGCTTTTGGTGACAGACATCGAAAATTCATAGAGAAATCGCTCACCTGAGGTTTAAAATACTCATTACAGGTAGGAGTACCTCCTTACCTTACTGGGTTTTCTATCAGGCTGGCACCAAAGAAAACGAGTTCCATGGGAGGATAACTATTTCACACCACTCATAAACGGTATTTATTTATTTACTTGGTACGAATTTATATGTAGTACAAGAGTATATTGGTTTTCAAGCAGTAATATAGGCATTGTAAGCATTGTTTCACTCACTAATACCTGACGTTTTTTTGCCTGATCATCATTTCTAACTGTTTCTTCCTCTAATGCTATGTAAAGTTTGTCCTCCACATTGTCATTGATTGGGGAATCACTCTGGCCCTGAATTTCGTACCGTGGCATGACATGGCTATACTGGCCAGGTCACTGATAACAGGTGAATTGCTGAGACAATGGCATGCAGGGGGGGGGGAAGGAGGTCATGCTGGGTAAGGCATTGTCCCTGCCTGGCATCTTGTTGAGGAAGGTGTCACGTGTATACATACCAAAAATGACTCACGAAAATTGAAAATTGTGCAAATTAGGGACCTTGCAATTTTTTCGCGTTTATGTACGTTGACGGGATTGGCAGTGACAAAACGTGTGGACTTTAAAGAACGTCGATGGGACACCGCGGGTTAAGATTGATTTATGATATCAACTTTGTTTTTACAAGTTTTTTATTAATCTTTTTTCTTCATCAGTGGCTTCATCTAGATCGTAACATGATCTTTCTTAGTCCTGGTACTGTACTATTTCTCTTCTTCTCTCTCTCTCTTGCTAAATCTTTCTTTCCCAGCACACCAACACGAAACATTAGGCCATTTACAGGAATCGTATGAATTCCTTCATTCACACCACCCATCACAAACTTTATAACACCTTCATATATGTAATATCAATCTACGCAGCTGATTCATGCACGTAACCTGAATCGGTAGAGAGGTGGCCTGCAGTCTTAATGGATTGAATCCTGGCTGGGGCAGGGAACAGTTTAGGGATTTGAATTTCATAAAAGCAGACTTTACTGATCTACCAGAAGTTCTGCCGACATGTGAAAATGCCCTCGCTAATACCAGTACACCAGTCCTGTAAGAGACAGCCCTAGCATACATTTTTATATGGACGGTGGATGTTAGTACCGAAGTGGTGCCATGTGGAGGTGTGTAGAAGGACTACTGGACCTTGGGATAGGACCTGAAGCCTTTGTTCAGAGTCGGAAACACAAAAAGAAAGGTGATCAAGGATAATGAGATCCATTGCACTGCAGAAGTATGTACTGTACAATTTTTAGGATTACAAATAAATATGCGTGTCGATGAGTAAATTAGGAGTGTGTCGTCCTGTCTCGGTTGCCTCCCTTTCTTTGGGGGAAGCCGACTAGGTATATATATATATATATATATATATAATATCTCTCACTCTCTCTCTCTCTCTCTGTATCTAGATATATATATATACATATATATATATATATATATATATATATATATATATACATATATATATATATATATATATTTGTTACGGAACAGAGAAAGATAATGAACACTTCAAGTGAGAATACTAAAAATCACTACTGTCCCGCAAAGTTCCAGGTTCAAAACAAAAGAGTTTGGTAAAATTACAAGTTAAAGTTTAATGTTCATACTAACAACAAAACATTCAGGACTCATAAGGATAATGTAATGGCAAAAACAGGTTAAATATATGGTTAACTGCAATAGCCTCTATTAACACGAAATTAGCAAGAGTAAATTTATCTAAGTCAGCCCTGATAAAACGAGAAAACCGGATAATGCTCAGTTAATGCAATATATATTATTACAGATACAAAATATTATTACTACTGGCTGACACCAAAAACTTTACATTAATCACAAAAACCTCACCAGGCCTACGAATTAACACCTTATGCTATACAGTACAAGAAAAAATGTAATAACACTTATACTCAAATTACACAGCATCTAGATGGTTGGAGACTTCCTGAGCACTCACAAAAATAATAACAACTGTACAGGGGAGGACAGAGATGTGAAGAAAATGAGGAGTAGATCTAAGTGGCAATTAATGCAGAGACTGAGCTCATTATATAGGGGGCGGCAGAGCTTGATACAACTTGTAAGAAGGACGCGCAAATGAAGCCATAGGGTACAAAGAGTTGACACTCCTGCTCTGAACAACAGAAAAAAACGACTTACTCTAAGGGAGGAGGGGGGGAGTGAGGTAGAACACGCACTATGGAAGCCACGAGGCGAATCGTGATCAAACATGCAGCATACTGTACGTTAGAATTATACAAAGGATGATGAAATCATAGGTTATGTAACACCTCCCCACAAAGAAAAAGAAATTTACAAAGGAAATTTCGTATTACTCTAAAACAATCTGTCTAAAGTCTAGATAAGCAATCTGCAATAACATTTTCTTTCCCCTTGACATGTTGTATGTCTAATGAATACTCCTGAAGAAATAGACTCCATCTTGTCAATCTCTGATTTTTATCTTGAAACTTACTAAGGAATTTCAGTGGGTTATGATCAGTATAAATGACTATGGGGTCAAAACCAGAACACAAATAAAATGAAAAATGCTGTAAACCCAAAATCAAGGCCAAAAGCTCTTTCTCAATAGTTGAGTATTCTTTTGAGGTGGAGTGAACTTCTTACTGTAATAAGATACAGGGAGTTCAATACCCTGATCATCCTCTTGCAGCAAAACAGCCACAGCTCCTGTATCACTTGCGTCAACAGCCATCTTAAAAGGCTTAACAAAATTTGGAGTAGCGAGCACTGGTTGACTTAATAGGATAGCTTTAAGTTTGCTGAAAGAGGATTCACAGTTATCGGTCCATACAAATTTAACTCCCTTTTTCAGTAGGTCTGTAAGTGGTGATACAAGAATTGAAAAGTTAAGAACAAATCTCCTGTAATAACCTACCATTCCCAAAAATCTTTGTAGCTCTTTCCTACTTTTAGGTCTGGGAAGATCGCTTATAACCTGAACCTTAGCTCCTGGTGGTGCAACATGTCCATCACCAATGACGTACCCAAGGTACTGAACTTTAGCTTGACCAAACTCACACTTTGATAAATTAGCTACAAGATTAGCCTCAACCAAACCCTCAAAAAATTTACTGACGTGGCATAGGTGATCCTTCCAGTTGTCACTGAAGATTAATACATCATCAATATAAACAACACACCCTGCCAAACCCTCTGTTACAACATTCATGAGCTTCTGAAATGTGGCTGGTGCATTATTCATACCATATGGCATTACAGAACATGCAAAAGTCTTTCCTAGTGTTACAAAACATGAGATCTCCCTAGCACGTTCAGTCATAGGTACTTGCCAGTATCCCTTTAACAAATCAAACTTACTTATGTACCTAGCCTTTCCGATCTTGTCTATGCAATCTTCCACATGAGGGAGAGAGTAAGTGTCTGTTCTGGTTATCTGATTAACACGTCTGTAGTCGATGCAAAGCCGCTGTGACCCACCTGGCTTAGGGACTAGAGTGACAGGAGAACTCCACTCGCTCTGACAGGGCTCAATCATCTTGTGGTCCAACAGGTAGCCAAGCTCCTTCTGGATGAGAGGAACTTTCACTGGGTTCAGACGGTAAGGAGGCAGTTTAATTGGCTTTGCGTCTCCAACATCGACATCATGCATCAACACAGTGGTTCTTCCTGGAGTGGCACGGAACACTTGCGGGTACTCCTGCAGTAATGCCGAAAACTCCTGCCTTTCCTCGGGAGCTAGATGAGAAAGCTTAGTCTGGAGATCATTCATGATATCAAGATTCTTCCCCAAATTATCACTCAGGCTCATGATGCATGGGAGAACTTCACTTGCAGACTCGGGTGGAAGAGCTACAGTGCAGACTAGGTTATTTTCGTCCCGCCTGTGATATAACTTTAGCATGTTGATGTGACAAAGTTGCTTGTTCTTTCTACGATCTGGTGTGGCAATCACATAGTTGACATCACTGAGTTTCTTCTCCACGAAAGAAGGACCAATAAACTTGGCTTGAAGAGGTTGCCCATGCACCGGTAGCAGAATCAAAACCTGATCTCCTGGCTGAAAGTGTCGTAACCTGGACTTCTTATCATACCAAGTCTTCATCTTCTCCTGAGCAGCTCCTAAATTCTCTCTCGCCAGCTGTAAAGCAGTGGACAGCCGTTCTTTGAACTTCATCACATACTCCAGAAGGTTGATGTCATCTTCCTCCGACAGCCAGCATTCCTTGAGTAGCTTAAGAGGTCCTCTTACTTCATGGGCAAACAGTAGTTCAAAGGGTGAGAAGCCCAGTGATTCATTTGGAGATTCTCTTGCGGCAAATACAACGAATGGAAGACCTTTATCCCAGTCTTTCTGATGTTCCAAACAGTATTTCTTGAGCATCGATTTGAGTGTTTGATGATATCTCTCCAACGCTCCTTGGGTCTTTGGATGGTAAGCTGAAGACATGATCTGGGTGATGCCCAACTCTTTCAGAGACTGCTTGAAAATATTTGACATGAAATTACTTCCCCGGTCTGACTGTACCTCCTTGGGCAGACCAAACTTTATGAAGAACCCCAGCATTTCCTTAACCACGTTCTTTGCTGAGATATTTCTAAGTGGAATGGCTTCAGGATAACGAGTAGCCATATCAATCAGGGTCAACACATAAGAAAATCCTGAAGAAGTCTTAGGAAGAGGGCCCACAATATCCACCAACACACGGGTGAATGGCGCCTCAAAAGGAGTAATGGGAACTAGAGGTAAAACCTTTTCGGTCTGATTACACTTCCCCACAACTTGACAGGTGTGACAAGACTTACAATACCAGGAAACATCTCTGAAGACACCTGGCCAGTAGAAGTGTTTCAAAATGCGTGCCACAGTCTTCCTCACTCCAAGATGTCCTGCCAAACTGGAATCATGAGCCACTCTAATGATATCCTGCCTACAAACACGAGGGATGACAACTTGATGTACAACCTCCCATTCACAGTCGGCTGATGCTGTTGGGGGTCTCCACTTCCTCATAAGTACTCCTGACATTATATAATAACAAGTAGAAGCACCAGCTGACTCTTCCTCACTGCAAGCAGAGTTAGCTAGACCTTTCAACTCAGGGTCAGCAACCTGCAACTCAACCAACTCTTGACGAGACAAATTATCAACACTACAGGGTACTGCCTCATCTGTTCAGTGGTCCAAATTAGCAAGAAAAGTGTCAGCTAGGTTAACATCATCATCATCAGTATCCTCTAAGTCACAAGTAACTTTAGACTTAGCCCTAGTGACAGCACATGCAAAGAACACATCAGGGACATCACAATCCTAGGTCGCATCCACTGGCTCAGTAGACAACGGAGGAGCTGGACACACTTGACTTCCACCAATGTCACTTCCAAGTAAGAAAGTTACACCTGACATTGGGAGTGTCTCAACCAACCCAACCATAACGGAACCATTAACAAAACCAGACTCTAAATTCACTCTGCACAGAGGGACAGAGAAGTAATTATTCCCTACACCTTGTAAGATTACAGTTTCATCAGAGGAATTAACATTAGAGCCTAGAACACTGGTCAGCATAAGGGATTGGCAAGCACCTGTTCACGATATATTTTAACTGATTTCCTGTCATTACTGTCCAGAGGACTGACAAAACCATCAGACAGGAAATTAGCACATGAACTCTTGAGAGTGTCACCCACGTTACTGCTCAAAAGAGGAGCTTCGTCATGAGAATTTAATTTACCCCTCAAAGCAGGTTCAGTTAACTCAGTTAAAGAATGCTGCGAACTCTCAAAGATGGACACTAGACCAATTGACTGAATCTAGAGGTGAAGCTGGTATTTACTTCCTGAGAAACATCATCTTTATTCTCTTTCCTGTTACCTGTACTCTGAGTAGAGGCAACGTACTTACTCTCAGCTTTCCTTTTTTCTTTAGAATCTCTCTTGTGAGTGAGAACATATTCATCAGCTAAAACTGCAGCATCAGACAAATTATCTATTCTTTTCTCCTCAAGATATAGGCTTACATCTTTATTAATATACCTTTTGAAGTCCTCCAGCAAAATCATCTGCTTAAATTTACCAAAATCAGAATCCACATTCTTAGAATTTAACCACTGCTCTAACATATCTTCTTTGATTTTTGCATACTCAACATGGGATTGCTTATCTTGCTTATAAGTTGTCCTAAATTTTACTCTATAGGCTCAGAAACAAGCTCATAGGCCTTACGAATCAAGCTCTTAACTACATCATAATTATCAGATTGATCCTGAGGCAAAGATGCATAAGTTACTTGAGCTTTACCGGTGAGAACAGTTTGAAGGAGTACTGGCCAATACTTTTTGGGCCAATTAAAACCTGTAGCTACCCTCTCAAGCAACTGAAAATACTTTGTTAAATCAGATTCATTAAAAGGAGGGACAAGTTTAACATTTTTAGCCACATCAAAATCATCAGAGCTAGATGATTCAGTTCCAAATTGTTTCATGCGATACTCATGGTCTGCCTGAACCCTAGCAAGTTCAACTTGTGCGTGAAACTCAGCCTTCTTAGCACGAGCCTCCTGTAGGGCTAGCTGTAACTTAGCTAATTCTATCTGCATTTGCTCATCTGGAGGAGTTACATTAAACAAGCTTTTATCAATTATGTCAACAATTTGATCTTTAGAATGATGAGAGCGAACTGCAATTCCCAATTGTTGAGCAACAAGCTTAAGTTCATTCTTTGTTCTGTTTTCTACATCACACACTGTTTGCACATTTGACAAAAAATCTTTGGCTTCATCAAGAGTAGTAATAGTAGACATCATGAATAAATCAGTCACAATATATCAAGCAATATCCTTATGATAATATCCTGAATATCCTGATAAGAGGTCGCCAAATTTATGTTACGGAACAGAGAAAGATAATGAACACTTCAAGTGAGAATACTAAAAATCACTACTGTCCAGCAAAGTTCCAGGTTCAAAACAAAAGAGTTTGGTAAAATTACAAGTTAAAGTTTAATGTTCATACTAACAACAAAACATTCAGGACTCATAAGGATAATGTAATGGCAAAAACAGGTTAAATATATGGTTAACTGCAATAGCCTCTATTAACACGAAATTAGCAAGAGTAATTTATCTAAGTCAGCCCTGATAAAATGAGAAAACCGGATAATGCTCAGTTAATGCAATATATATTATTACAGATACAAAATAATCTTACTACTGGCTGACAGCAAAGACTTTACATTAATCACAAAAACCTCACCAGGCTATACGAATTAACACTTTATGCTATAGAGTACAAGAAAAAATGTAATAACACTTATACTCAAATTACACAGCAGCTAGATGGTTGAAGACTTCCTGAGCACTCACAAAAATAATAACAACTGTACAGGGGAGGACAGAGATGTGAACAAAATGAGGAGTAGATCTAAGTTGCAATTAATGCAGAGACTGAGCTCATTATATAGGGGCCAGCAGAGCTTGATACAACTTGTAAGAAGGACGCGCAAATGAAGGCACAGGGGACAAAGAGTTGACAATCCTGCTCTGAACAACAAAAAGGACGACTTACTCTACTATAAGGGAGGAGGGGGGGGAGTGAGGTAGAACACACAGTCTGGAAGCCAGGAGGCGAATCATGATCAAACATGGAGCATACTGTACGTTAGAATTATACAAAGGATGATGAAATCATAGGCTATGTAACAATATATATATAATATATATATATATATATATATATATATATATATATAATATATATATATATATATATATATATATATATATATATATATATATATATATATATATATATATATATATATATATATATATATATATATATATATATATATATATATATATATATATATATATATATATATATATATATATACTGTATATAAGAATTACTAAGGGTTGCATGCTGTTTGTCATTGCCGTGTACACAGCACTAATGCAACTCGTGTACCGTCAGCTTTAGTGCTGGGTAGGTCAACCGTACCGCCTCTGTACCGCTTCAAAGATTAGAAAATCCTCCCCACCCAATTTCTGGTGTGCCCTGCTGTCTCCCTCAGTGTGTTTGCTCGTTCAGTCGTGTCATTACGGACTGACCTCACCGGATGCCATCGGCATACTGAGTGGTGGGAGGGAAGGAGGGCAACACCAAGACTGAGATAATTGTGGACTGGGAAAATATTTTATATATATATATATATATATATATATATATATATATATATATATATATATATATATGCTGCATACAGTACATACATTCAGAAGGTCGAGTGGAAAATGGAAAAGGTAATGAATTAATGAGAGAGAGAGAGAGAGAGAGAGAGAGAGAGAGAGAATAAATTTTTTGCTGAAAACTTAATATTTCTTTAAAAACTTTTATCACGGAAATATATCACCTATTCTCTTCTCGTGGTTGCTTTTTTTCAGAGTCTTTAGCCTCGGTTATACACTTGTCAATTTAGTGTCGGTTTCTTTATTGCATATTTCGCTTTCTTCATAATTTTGTTTTTCTTTTCTTTTATGGCTTAGGCATAGGTAGCAAAAGTCACACAAGGGTATCTCCCACCTTTACTTGCATAGTTAAAACACCAGGCTGTCCCACGGCACACCAGGCTGCCCCATGTCACACCAGACTGCCCCATGTCACACCATGTAGTCCTGAATCACAGGTCACTGTCTCGCCTTCTCCTGTATAATCTCACTGAAACTGATCGGTTTTGTCGTAATACATTCCCACTCGTTTTCTGTTGTACTGCTCAAACAGCCAGCACTAACGCAGTACTTCATTAATCAACGGCCATATCTTCAGTCCCACATTTCATATAAGAAGAAATTTGATTAGGTTCTTTTCCATGTCCATGCATTTTAGTGTTCTACTTTGCCCTTCTGGTTTCATACAGGCAGATAATATGATATGGGAATGATATCTTGCCTAAAAACTGACAGTTCAGACGACAAACACCGTAGTGACACACTGGTTTCCCATTTCAGATAGCCCGGGTTCAACGCTGTTGAATATTGACAGCAAGAGCCGAGACCTGGGCGGACTGAGCTATAAATCTGCCACCAGCTGCCTTAACTTCGCCAACAGTCGGGCCACCTTAAACCAACAACCCTTCACACCCGAATTTTTAGTCGCTCACCCACCATAGTTATATCTGAAAGTTTGATCATTAGCGGCAAATGGGGTGGGAAGAGGAGACATAAGAGGAAGGTGGGGAGTGAAGAATGATGAAAGAACTGGGGAAGGTGTGAGCGGGGAACACTGAGGAGGAGAGGAGACAGAATGGTAAGGGGTGGGAAAGAAGAGGGTGTTAAAGTCTTCTACTTTTGTTCTGAAGTTTGTAAAATCTGCTCTCTCCCCTCTTTCATTCTCTCCCTATTTCCTCTCTCTCGCCGTCCGTCTCTTTGCATTCCATATTCTCCTTCCTCCTCTTCATCCCTCTCTTTCCTCGCTTTGCTTTCTTATTCTCTCTCCTCTCTCCTATCTCATCTCAACCGATTTTTCCTCTCAAGCCCCCCTGTTTCCCCCGTTCATCCTCTGTTGCCTTGCTAACGTTCTTGTCTTCCACTCTTTATTTTGTTCATCTTCCGTGTCTTCCTCTTACCTCCGGGCATTCTCCCAGTTTTACACCCTTTCTCTTTCTTCCATTGTATTTACACTATTGGTTTCACCCTCCACTCTCCTCCTTTTCCTCCCTCTTCTTACATTTTTTTCTGTTCCAGGTTTTTCTTGGTCTCCTCTCATTCATGTCCTTCTCTTTTTCCGTATTTCCTGTCTGTCCCCCTGTTCCTTCTCTAGTATTTCCTTTTCCACCATATCATCCTCCCATCAATCATTCCCTTTACAGCTGTTGTTTCCTACTATTTCCCCCCTTTCTTTCCTATTCCTTCCTGTGTCTAAGCTACCTTCCCTCTTTCCTTCATTTTTTTTTTCTTTTTCTTTTTCCAATTTCTGTTCCTCCTACTTTTTTTCTCCTCATTTCTTTTATTTTCACCTGTCCTCTTTCCTATTCTCTCTTTACCTTTACCTTCCCTTTATTCTATCGTTCACTCCCTCCAAACTCTCTTCACCCCTATCTTCTCGGCCCTGATCCCGTCCCCTTTATAATACAGCGACGGAAGTTACATGAACACCGCAACTAAAGCTTTTCCAACTCCCTACCGTTTTTTCAGCCACCCTTCTTTACGGTGGCTGACGATTTTCCTTTTTTCCCCCTAGCTCCCTCTGGCTGTCATTGATTTCATCCGGAACGGGGACCAGCGGCTGAAATCTAAAAGCTATACACCCCCTCCCCACATTTAATCCAACATCCATGACATCACTTTCATTCAAAACATTACTACAATTATCATCACTGGCTGCATCAAAATAACCCCACAACTCCTGTTCTCTCTGAAACTAGTCCTCTTTCTCACAAAATATAGGTACACAATCCGACTTAATATTTCATTCATTCGGTGTCAGCCCCACAACACAACTAACCACATAATCACCAAACAAGCATTACTGGACCTTCTTCAACAGCATCCCACTTCTATTTATACTAGAGATTACGAAACATTTAGATGCTCATTTCACATTAAGGACAATGCAATACCTCGACAGAACACAATACTACGAGCCCCCCTACCCCAGACATCCAACCATCAGAGGAATCTTTCAATAAAGCTGATCGAACTCACGCAACTAAGGTTAGATGAGGACGCGAAAAAGCTGTCCTTAATTACAAGCTTTGATGAGGGTTGTTTAGCTTGTAGAACAGGCCCTTACGTTACACAAAAATCGGAGCACTGAGATACACATGATGCCTCAGGGGTAGCTGCTTACCTGTGGTTAACGAGTCTAGTCGGCCAGACGGGGGCTATATAACAACAACAGCAACATCAACACCACCACCAACAACAACAAATATGAGAAACTGTGGTAGAAGATGAGGTAGTTGGTGAGAAGTGTTACGTGTGTGGTATTTCTTTTGTTGAAGCGTCCGTCCATTCCACATGACATCAGACATCCCATCAATAGGCCTGTCTTTAGTGATGCTTCAGAAGGAGTATGGTGTGGGTGGAGGAGGTCACGCCCTCATTCACATTTCAGTAATTTATATATACAACATGCACCCAGCTTGCCTCTTTACTTAGTCAGTATTATGTATTTGTAATCACACACACACACACACACACACACACACACACACACACACACACACACACACACACACACACACACACACCAAAAGAAATCGGAATAAAATCATGCAACAATAGATTGCAGACCTTGGAAAAAAAGAGATGATTGCTATGATTTCTGCAATGCCAACTTGTTAAACATCAACATTGCAGATTCTCCAGTTCCTGAACCTCACTCTGAAGTTACATTTGAGACTAACAGTGTACAGCCTAAAGGAAGATCATCCCCAGCTATACACTATCTGATTCCAATGAACACTTGTTTCTGATTATTTATTGAAGGATCCCACACTTGTCCTACATGTGAGTCATGATGGTCTCTTGCTTACTCATATTTGGCAATTTTCTTCTACACTAAATGTCAGTGTGAATACTCCCATCAGCTAAATTAACAAATTCATTTCATTTTCCTAGTATAGAGAGGATATACAGTTTGAGAAATATATGCTGTATTTCTTACTTCTATGTAAAAAAAAAGTTTACAAAATACTGAAAGTGTAATTAATGGTACAGTAGACACTTTTCTGCATAAAGTTAATAAGTTAAAGTACTGTTTCAAAAAGCAGTATTCAGCAAAGGAAAAAAAAAAAAAGCCAAATTTCCCAAGAAAGATGACAGAGATAATTTACGATTAACACAGTAGCTAACAAAGAGACCAGTTTTATAATTTGACTGCTTGGTGTTCTTGCCCTGGAAAGTCGCCAACCCAGTCACGATGAGGAGAAGCGACACTGACACCCCTGCCCCATACTCTGATACCCCTGCCTCATACACTGGCACCCCTGCCCCATACACTGACACCCCTGCCCCATACACTGACACCCCTGCCCCATACACTGACACCCCTGCCCCATACACTGACACCCCTGCCCCATACACTGACACCCCTGCCTTATACACTGGCACCCCTGCCCCATACACTGACACCCCTGCCCCATACACTGACACCCCTGCCTCATACACTGATGACCATTACGACCCTGTCCAGAGGCTTGGAGGGCACTTGCACCAGCGGAATGGTATTGAAAAATATGTTGAACGTTGACTTCTTTTAAAATACAGCCTTGGCCACGATAGCGCACCACATACTAAGAATATAACCGTGTGTTCATACTTTGCTAAATGAATAAGAGGAGTGTTTCCTTCTGTTCAGCCATTCTACTTATTTATTGTAGTAGTAGTCGTAGTAGTAGTAGTAGTAGGAGTAGGCGTAAGAGTAGTAGTAGCGGTAGTCCTACATTAGGTAACGAGACTATCCCTCGATTACACCTTCTTTTGCAAAATGTAACCCAAGATTGGGAGTCTTCCATATCTATATATATATATATATATATATATATATATATATATATATATATATATATATATATATATATATATATATACATATATATATATATATATATATATATATATATATATATATATATATATATATATATATATATATATATATATATATATATATATATATATATATATATATATATATATATATATGAAAAAATACTGCACCATACCTTAAGGAAAATATCTTACCGCAATTTCGTACCATACTGTTTAACAAAAATAAAACGTGCCACACCAATTTCCGTTCCGTACCCCACCGTATCGCCAGTATTGAATAACCGGCCGTCTGGCCTGACCCTCCATCTCATACAAAGCACCCGTATTCGAGATTGATGGACGTCGGAAATATCCATACTGGCCATCCAGTGAATATAATATGTGCCCGCCGGCCTGCATCGTTCCTCACTGGGTCACACAGCACTCAGGAGAGGGGTCCTTGTTCTGGGTGCTCTGGCCACAACATAGCGGGTGTGGTGAATGAGGAAATGTAAACGCATTGGTTTTAATTTGACAAAGATCCCAAATCCTCCAACTTAGTTATAGCCAAGCATAGTTATATTCGAAGATCGGTTTGACTGGTAACCAAGGAGACGCATTCATTCCTAATGACTGAGGCTTGTCCAGTTCCATGCAACCACGACTTAGCATTCAATTTGTAGGTGTGGCTTTGTCCCATCAGATGAAATAAAACAGACTATAGTAACTCTCACGCCGTGGAGGAAATAGAGTGACCTAGCCAGCTGGCCTTAGTGCTGACACTTCAAAAACAAGCTCCTTCCCCTCTGACAGCTGGAGAAGGGCAGGGAGAAGTGGTGGGGCTAGAAAGTGGAAGTGAAAAGGGAAAGAATGCAGCAGGAAACGTAAAGCCGAAAAAGGTGAAGGTGGGGGAAGTATTAGGCAAAAGAGTGGGAAGGAAATAAAGGGAACCGGGGGACACAACACCAAGACTAAGGTGAAAAAAGGAAGGAGGGATGTGGGAGATGGTAGGGAAAGAAAAATTCAGAAAAAATGTAAAAGATGACAACATTTACAGATAAGAAAGCGACGATGAATAAGAGGCAGGAAGGGAGGATGCAATTTAGTAGGGACGAACTGGCAAAAATCAGTTCAATGTAGCACAACTAATATATTACAGTCGTTATTACTATCATAAGCATTATCATCATCATCATAATCAATCATCATAACTGGGATCATCATCACCTAAAACGACATCATTATCACCACTGTATATAATAACGGTAGGTCAGATGAGATTTCTTGTCGCACTGGTAATGAATACACTCAACTGGGATATTTGGCGTTGCCGTTATTTGTGTAGGACGAAAATTTACATCTCCAAGGTACTGGTGTTCCGAAAATAGTGGTAGCTGTGGTGGTGGTGGCAGTTGTGATAGTGGTGGTGGTAGTTCTGGTGCCTTACTCTGTAGTTGTGAGACATGAAGTGGCGAATTGACTCCTGCGGGATCAGGGGATACAGCTGGTACGACCGGCTACGTAACGAGCGAGTACTCTGATAAGGTATGGACACATTTGCCCCTAAACATGTGATAGCCACGAGGAAAGGAGGCTCAGGGGTCCATCCAACGTTCAGACTCGAATACTACAGCAGCCCTAACCCGGTGCTTCGTTTCATCTCGTCGATCACATGTTTCGAGCAAGTGTGGACACACACTTAGATTGAATCAAGGCCTATTTTCCCACATATTACGTCAGCGCTAACTCTATTCACAGTGTCATCGCTAAGAGTTAATCCAGAGTTGAGACCAGTGGGTAGACCACAGAGTTCATGGCTAGAGCAGGCTGACTATTTATGTCGACAAATACTCAGAGGGAGAAGAGCAGCTGCCTGGAGGGTTGCACGAAAGGACCCATGTTGGCGGAGTCGGAGGCTGAGTGAGGCTATGCGGGCCACGGCGTTTGCTCTCCCCATGATGACGTTGAGACATGCTACTGATAATTCATTTGTATCGAGAGGATTATAATAGGCAATAAGTGATTAAAGCATTTACTGCCATAAGGATATACAGCAGACTGGTGTAATTATCTGTATTACTCTGGTCAGTATGTGCAATGGCCACATGTTTGCGGTGTTTCGAAGCTAAAGAAAGCAAGTGATAAGCAGAATATAATTACAAGCACTGGGTTTAATTGCTTAAAAACGTGCCGAAAGTTTTACTGCCAATGGACGATAGGCGTTGATCTGTCTATCTATCTGTACACTAAGTTGCTTCCCCCAAAGAAAGAGAGGTAGCCGAGACAGGACGACACACTACCGATATACTCATCCACGCACACACACATCTATTCGTATCGATAAGTAGATATAATGTGATCTGAATACCCAGAAAAAGTTTTCTACATAGATATGAGAATTACTGAGTACCTAATAGTAAAGAACAGTACGTCTAACTTATTTCACACTGCATTAGAAAAAACTACACGTCTAACTAAAAAGCAGGTTGTCGGTAGGGCAATCTACTTCTGCCCAAACAAAGAGAAGGAGATTAAATGGGAAACCTGAAATACTTTTTTTTTTTTTTTAAGGAATTAGTATTGTTGCTGATTCGGGGATGAATTTATGCTAATTTTACTTACGTTTCATGCGCTACGAAAGTTTCCAGATCTTTTTTCGAAGTGCTTGATTTTCCACGTCATAACTGCAAGAAGAAACCAGCTACCTGTTTCTGACACATTTATTTCCCTACTGTTTTTCCCTCTGTTCTTATTGTCAAGTAATATATCGTATTTGTAATGAACAGCAGTTTTAATAATGATCTAAATAATAATAATAAAAAAAATGTGCAGAAGTACAATTTAACATATTCATCAGCAGTACTACAATGGGATGGGGGGGGGGCTTTGTTATGATATTCACTGTACTGAAATAAAGTAAATTCTTAGGGGTCACTGAGCATTGTATCAGTCTAGCAGAGTTTGTTATCATCCTTACTAACTACATAAAAGTTCTATCTTACACCAGCCAGTTTAAGGTATGCTAGGCTGCAGGGTGGTGGTGCTGGGTGTGTTGGGGTGAGGTGGGGTGTAAAGGAGACTGGGGTGTAAAGGAGACTCTCATGGTTCCTCAGTGAGACGGAACTGCAGGAGGATGACAAGGTAGGTGGCGACGAAGCTGAAGATCTGAAACACAACGACACACATAAAATAATACACTTAGGCTTCTGAGACCTTCTCTCAAGTTGAATAATGTTTTGGGAGAGAGTCCTAGAGTTGACCCTACCGTGGACGGGTTTACAGATAGCCGTATTAACACTGAGGCTTTTATTCCTCATTCGGCTGAATGAAATTGTCTGGCATTACTTTGCATACAGTACTAATGTTCTCCCGAACCATTTGAGGAAGGATTGGCGACTGGATATTTCTCTGCCATCATCATCATCATCATCATCATCATCCTTTCCCAGCGGATAGGATACGAGAAGAGGACCACACGTAAACATAAGAGCTTTCAACATGGCTCTCAGTTTAAATGGAGCACTCATCAGGCTTTCTCTTGCGTTACATATAGTTGATCACAGTACTCTGGGTGTTTTATGCCCTCACTCACTAAACTCCGGGATTACACTCTTCCTAATGATACTGTGGATACGGAGAGTGTTTATGCATTTCTTGTAGGGGTTAATTAATTTCTCAGACAGGAATTGCGTCATCGCTGTTTGTACCTCCAACTGGATCCTTTTGAAATTTATAACCTGCTTAGAGTCTCTTAAGTGGGGCTCATATTTAGTGTCTTATAGTAGAAATACTAATACTGATACTAAATAATAATAATAATGATAATAATAATAATAATAACAATAATAATAAATAACTGTATTTCTGGCCTTACTGCGTTCCTTTACTATTTATAATGCAATGCTCTGTGCTCTTAAACGATTTTCCATGTTTGTAGTGGTTGAGGTCGGGGTCCAGCTTGGATTTGTAAAGTGCACTGTCGTTGTAATGAACTGTATATAGACAGTGCCATAGATTCTTTCCGCTTCCAAAACTAGTGACTGCGTGTGTTTTCAGGACATGGAGTTTACTAGATGTCTTTCCACTGATGCTGTTTGTATTTTGACGAAAGGTCATGTATCTTCAAAGTGTTTCCTTTAACTTTGGGGTGTTTTTCCGGTGAGAATAATTAATTAAAGGAGATTAAGTGAAGAGGATTATTGTTGATTTTGTAGGTAAAGTGATCATTCTATTTTAACTCAGTGTTACAGTGAGTGTAGGTAGTGTTGGCACTGGCTTACTGTTCGTTGAGCTTCGAAGTGTTGTGAAGCTGCGTTAGGTAATCAACAGAGGACAGGACCGTTACTGAATGAAGAGGACTTGGTAGGACGTGGAGGGCAAGGTTAAAATGTGTGGATGAAAGAACTATACCTGTTGGACATCGATGGCTAGCATTAGGAATCTGAAGAGTGTCTGGGCCTGTCTCCCTGAGAAGTTGGCCAGCCATTTCTTATCGTCGTCCTCCATATGTGTAGCCAAGATTTTGCTTGTTAAGGTATGTGTTATCTCTGTATCGAAAGCTATATGTCTGTCGTTGTTAGTGCAGCTCTTGATGGGGTCTGGGTCTTATTGAAGCCGTTTAGGATGAGTTGGGAAATTTGGAGATGCGTGTAGTGATTTTGTGCTTAAGTTGGAATTCTTTGGGGAGTCAAGCAGAGAGATGTCGGGATGTCGTTGTTTGTAATTAATCTTACCATGATTTTGGATGGTGTACAGATCAGTGTTATTGTTCAATAGTATATGATGAAATACTGTTGTACATGCTGTTTTTTCTGACGTGAAATAGAAGGATGGTAACTGCTCAATTCCTCACATCAGGGATATGTCGCGTCAAGTGAATGTTTGATATATGGCCGGTCCTGCTGTTCTGGTTTATTTTATGTTTATTAATTGTCAGACTTTTGTGAGAAGAAGTGAAATGTTTGCGTTTCCTTCATTTTATTTGTTAATGGGTTTTGAGGATTGGTGTTTGTGTGTATCTGGTGCATACGTAATACGGAATACGGTTGTTTACGTGTCGCTTCATAACAGGGATCCGTCCATCGCTGTTCGGCAAGACTTCATGAGTTGGTGGGGGTTCTTTTGGATGTGTGGGTGTTTTAGTTTTCCAGAATCTGTCACTTCTTATCCGTTGATCAGGGTTGTCCACAGTGTTTTTCCAGTTGTCTTACTTGCATGTTTTGATCAACTCAGTACTGGTGATAATTTGGTTTTGCAAGAATTCTACTTCTGATGGGTTCAGATGAATTTTCCCCTTCAATCTTTTTCTTTCCTTGATGAGTTGTTCTATTTGAAGGAAAGAGTTGGGGTTTGAAGTTTCTGGTGTTGCCATTCGGGATACATTATTTGCTAACAATTGTATGATTCTGTTCAAGGTTGTGTCTGCTTTGTCAGTGTCTGGGAAAAGAGTCCAGGATGAAAGTTTTAAGTGCTTGTTCTTCGTCTTGTGTTAATAATGTCCAATTAGCCTACTTGTAATTTGTGAATGCCTGTCCTGTTTCTGAATGGCCTTCTTTTATGCAAGGAAGCAGGAAGCAAAGGCCAGGAGCCTGCATATTGTTCCTTCCAAGCAAAACAAAAATAAGATAACAGAGAGCCAAATTCAAGATCCATTCATTTTACTGTGTATGAGATAATTTTGGGGAGCCGGTCAGATGTAAGGCTGTGAACTGTTTTCCAGGAGCTTCGATTGGCTAGTGTTGAGGTAGTTAAAGTGAGGTTCGGGGAGGAATCTTTCTAATTAGGTCTATATAGCAGTCATGCTGGTGTTTGGTGGTTGTGCAGGGTTTTCAGGTCGTTTCTGAAGGACGATCCCTTGGCTGTTCTGTGCCTCAGTATTTACCCAGAAGCTCCCCATATGCCATAGAATATATATATTGCATTTCTTAATTTTCCTTCCACACCATGATTACCTAACACATTCCGTAGCGCTCTCCTTTCACTTCGTCATATGCCTTTTCAAGATCTAAATGTGTTTTTACATCTTATGGCCCTTCCCACATGTTTCCCTAGTGTTTGTCTTACTGCCAGTATTTTACACACATATCTCACGATGATGATGATGATGATTATAATGATGATGATGATAATGATGATGATAATGATGATGATGATGGTGATGATTCCAGTAATACTCACATCCAGAAGGCGAGCTCTTGCCAATGTGAAGAGTCGACACATTCGGAACTCGGGCCACTCAGCCACTACCTCCAACACCTCCCGAATCTGCACCAAATATTCCTATGCTTAAATCCAGGTCGTAGTGAAACATTATTTTACATTAAGTAGTAGCAACGGCAACCCCAGGCTCCTCTGAATGTGAAGCTGGTGGACTGCAGGATGAAGTTGCTCTTTTCGTGCAGTCCACTATTCTCGTTTTGAGAGAGAAGGAAAGAGATGGGGACGTTTCAATAATCAGGCAGTGGAGCCAAAACAAGAAGTCCCTGTCCAACATCAGTTTTGCTGTAAAAACAATGAAAGGGAAATGGCAGTAGATAATTGGTAAGACCCTGTTGTACATGAAAATAACCTTTCTATCATATTCCTGTCGTAAAGGAAACGGATTTATTTATGACAAAGAAAACGATGTGCAGAATGACATCTAGAAAATTTTCTCCTGTCAAAAGAGAGCTGACCAAAAATGACGCCAAGACAAGATCCCAGGGAAACTGAAGAGGAAAAACTGAACATCACAGGTTGTGGGACAGATTAAGGAATTCAGTTTAAGAGCAAGCAAGAGTGATTATTTATCTAAAATGAATGACTGGCTTAATGATGATGTTACTTTTTCCAAGCTTACAAGAAATCCCTTTGAAAGAGTGAGTTTGCAGTTTAACAGCTGTCATCTCTGTAAGTCGTCACCCTTACATAGTGATGACCTACAGATATGACAGCTCTTATGTTGCAACCATCTTATTCCTGTTCCCTATAAAGGTGCAAAGAAACGCACAGTTGAAATTTGTATAGGTAAATAGGGTTATCTGTCAACTGTGTGCAGTGAACTAGTCAGACATTGTTTTGCAAATGTAATCTTCAGCTTAGCCCTGCAAACCACAATGCTTTTACCTCATATTAACCCTAAAGGCCAGCCAGGAAACTGCGGGAAGAGTAATATATGACAGTAATCTGCTCACGTGCATTTTCTCGTTAACCCGAGGCGTCCTGTTGATGTATGGGTACGTTGCAACATTTTGCATTTGCCAGTCCCAATGACGTACTAGTACATTGCACAATTGCAAGGTTCATAATTTGCACAATTTTCAATTTTTGCGCGTGATTTTTTGTACGTATACACGGGACACCTTCCTCTATTCCTCTACAAGATGCCAAGTGGGGACAATGCCTTACACTGCATAACCTCCCCCCCCCACACGCCATTGTCTCGGCATTTCACCTGTTACCAGTGACCTGGCCAATACATTCAGGGCCAGAGTGATTCCTCAATCGATGACAATGTGGAGGACAAAGTTTACATAGCATTAGAGGAAGAAACAGTCAGAAATGATGATCAGGTAACGTGGCAAAAAAGGGTCAGGTATGGTGATGAGTTAGTGAGTGAAACAATGCTTATAATGCCTATATTACTGTTTGAAAACCAATATACTCTCGTACTACATATAAATTCGTACCAAGTAAATAAATAAATACCGTTTATGAGTGTTGTGAAATAGTTACCCTCCCATAGAATTCGTTTTCTTTGGTGCCAGCCTGCTAGAAAATCAAGTAAGGTAAGGAGGTACTGGTACCTGGATCGAGTATTTTAAAGCTCAGGTGAGCGATTTCTCTATGAATTTTCAATGTTTCTCACCAAAAGCAGAGGTTTTAGCCAAAATTTTTTTTTTCGAAAATAGCTCGGGATTGGGGGGTGTCAGAGGTGTGAAATAGCTCGGGACGTGACGGGTTAAGTAGGTTTGTGGCCAGAATTTTCATTGTCAAGCTCCTTGGTTTGGTTATGGGTACAATATATGCCATGAAAAATTATATATATATATATATATATATATATATATATATATTTTTCTTTCTTTTTACGCCACGTATCCTCGAAGGGCTAAGGCGTTGCCCCTGGGTAGAGGACTTTGGACTGGAGCGTGTAGCATTTTATGACCGGATGCCCTTCTTGATGTCTACCAATGACCTTTGGGTGGATTCGATCCTCCGACCCTTCGGTCAGAGCGGAGCGCTCTAACCCACTGAGCCACGGCTGTTACATATATATATATATATATATATATATATATATATATATATATATATATATATATATATATATATATTATATTAGTGGTAGGTGGGGGTGCTCACCATCCACTCACTCAATGTAGTGCTGCCCTCGGGTGTCTGTCCTTTCAGTTCAATCCTTCTTTCCTTCCATCTTCTTCTGTCTTTCCTTCAGTGTTTCCTCGTCTTTCTGCCTATGTGTGACTTTACACTCTCTCTTCTGTCTTTCTTTCCTTCATTCTTTCCTCGTCCTTCTGCCTGTGGGTGACTCTACACTGAGTGACAAGCCAAATGGTTTCCTGTACACCAGGAAACCATTTACTACGCTGGGTGGTAACCATATAACCAAATTTTGGCGCCTGGTGATTTAGTGGGCAATTACTGTGCTCCAATCGGATTGAGCCGGTGAAGTTTTATATCCAAGGGATGGTTGGGGTCTATTGCTCACGTAATGCCACTCAGGGATGAGTGAGGTTGGTCACTCTCATCTTAAATGTCAGGACCAACTGCCTAGCCTCGGCCTCCTACGCTCCTCATGGGGCAACGTAGGATTGGATCATGATGATGATTATATATATATATATATATATATATATATATATATATATATATATATATATATATTGTTACATAGCCTATGATTTCATCATCCTTTGTGTAATTCTAACGTACAGTATGCTGCATGTTTGATCACGAGCGTGTTCTACCTCACTCCCCCCTTCTACCCTTATAGTAGAGTAAGTCGTTCTTTCTGTTGTTCAGAGCAGGAGTGTCAACTCTTTGTCCCCTATGGCTTCATTTGCGCATCCTTCTTACAAGTTGTATCAAGCTCTGCCAGCCGCTATATAATGAGCTCAGTCTCTACATTAATTGCCACTTAGATCTACTCCTCATTTTGTTCACATCTCTGTCCTCCCCTGTACAGTTGTTATTATTTTTGTGAGTGCTCAGGAAGACTCCAACCATCTAGCAGCTGTGTAATTTGAGTATAAGTGTTATTACATTTTTTCTTGTACTGTATAGCATAAGGTGTTAATTCGTAGGCCTAGTGAGGTTTTTGTGATTCACGTGTTTTAGGTGTCAGCCAGTAGTAATAATATTTTGTATCTGTAATAATATATCTTGCATTCACTGAGCATTATCCGGTTTTCTCATTTTATCAGGGCTGACTTAGATAAATTTACACTTGCTAATTTCATGTTAATAGAGGCTATTGCAGTTAACCATATATTTAACCTGTTTTTTGCCATTACATTATCCTTATGAGTCCTGAATGTTTTGTTGTTAGTTTGAGCATTAAACTTTAACTTGTAATTTTACCTAACTCTTTTGTTTTGAACCTGGAACTTTGCGGGACAGTAGTGATTTTTAGTATTCTCACTTAAAGTGTTCATTATCTCTCTGTTCCTTAACAATAATATATATATATATATATATATATATATATATATATATATATATATATATATATATATATATATATATATATTTGTGTGTGTGTGTGTGTGTGTGTGTGTGTGTATATTTATATTTATATTCCTAACCTTGCCTTTAGTGTGTTGGTCCTCTTCGTGGAAAAGAAACGTTTGGAGCTGAAGCCTCAGTTTCTCAACCTGAAATATGAAATGTTAATTATAAGGATGTTTGTGATAATATCAGATTGCCAGTTCAAAATATTTTTTTTCCGATCTTTTTTCTTTCTTTTCTGATTTGACAACAACCAAAAATATTTTAGAATAACTACACACACACACACACACACATAGAACAGTACCTGAATAAACAACAAGGAGGGAATGTTGGTCAGAGTGATAATGGGAATAACGGAAAGAGGAGCGAACGACAGATTTATATAATACTCCTGTGGTGATAGGTTCGGGACGCCGATGAAGAAGAATGCGGTCATGATAGCATTTATGACGGCGGTGAGCATACTGAGGGTGAGTGGGAGGCCCAGATAGTCCAGCAGATGGCGCTGGAGCGAGTGTATCTCCAGCAGCTTCTCCTGAGTCGCCTTCAGAAGCTGACGTCTTTGGGAGTCTCGTAAGCCCACTACAGATGTCTGTTGGTAACTGCATGGTAAAGTAACGTGTTGGGGTGACTCCAAGCAAATTATTTTGTTAACTGATATTCTCACTGCCTTGCAGAATTGACTCATAAAATCAGTCACCCAGTAAAGGAAAGTTATTATGAAGGTATTTGTAAAGTATAGCAGTAATGCAATACACATCTCTTTTACACCAAATGCAAAGCCAAAAGTAGTAGACGAGCACGGCAGACTCACTATACTACAAACCCCCACCAACATCAAGGCTTCGCTGATTATGAGGAGGTAGTGAGAGCTGAATTTTTCTGGGACTGGTTCATAACGATGAATCAACGAATGAATCCTGGAGACCAAGCGAACTGCCTTGGCTTTGCGAGTAATCAAAATTATGATTACTGTTACTAATGGCGTACTATTAGTAATGTTAGATACTAGCATGGCCACAGACATGGTAGGCTCAAGAATGTAGTACTGGTCGATAAACATTGTCATCTCTATAAAGCAAAACACAAGGTAGCAAACAAGTAGGAGTGTGATGACACAGGACCACAGCGTCCATCCTAGGCTGGTCTGATACAAGGTGGTCGTGGGTAAGTAGGCTAGGGACTCAATCCATCCTTCCTCTCTGATGCTACCCTTGCCTCCAAAGTCTATCACACAAATTTTTTTTTGCATGCCGATCAATGTCTTAGGATGAAAACTTGGCTTGTTTCGTGACTGACGAAACGGAAATCCTCCCAGGAATTTCAACAAGTATATGGACAAATTTATCAGAAGTTTGTAATTCATCACGAGGTAATGAGAAGCTAGAAGCAAGAATTGGAAGAATAGTAATGTTGTTTGGAATTATGGATATTATTCTCTTCTTTCTTGCTTTATGTTACTAAATTCTGGTAACACTGATCCCTCGCACTTCACGTCTGCTTCTGGCACTGTCCAGTTGCTTTGGTGTACTGGTGTGGGAGCACTCCACGTGAAGATCAATGCTGCCTCGCGCTAGCCTCATGTATTATTGATGATAATGTAGTTAGCTAATGGAACCTTCAGTCACTGGAATAACACTAAAAAATAACAAGAAGCGGTGCCAAAGCAGTCATTTTAGTGCTGACGTATAAACACAACAGGATATCTAGGCAAAGATGTCACATATCAGCTTTGGAGTAAATCGAATGAAAATTGACGATTTTATGCCCATTTGAAATTTTAGGCTCGACCCACCTGACAATGACCCCCCTACCGCTAACTGGGGGACGACCCCCCTGATGTAATGAGGCATGTTATAGGATGCAGATTTGAAAGATGCACATTCAGGTTTTGGTTTCAGGTCATTATGACGAATTTAAAAGATGTTATGGTGAAGAAACGATTTTTTTTTTTTTAAACATTTTTTGGGTCTACGGCCTGGGCCCAAAATTTAATCAGTTGGTCAGAAGGTCGTAGCCCATCATCCCTGTAATTATAGTCAAATCGCAGTAGTAGTTTTTGCGTAAAATTGTTAACAAACAGAAAGACAGACTGACAAAGAAACAAGCAATCAAACAAACAAAAGTGATAGTATCTAGGGCTGGTGGCGGTATTGTCAGAGAAGAGGGAGAGCGGCCAAGTGCAGTGTGCCACAAGAGCGTGGGAGGCAATTCCATCTTGTGCAGTGTTTGTGATAAGTGGGTGCATAAGAGACGTGGTAGTATTAAAGGCAGACTGCGAGATAACGCTGATTTCTTGTGTGCGGTTTGTCGAGGAGAGCATGTGGAAATTGTCAGGCATGAAAGGATTGACCTTGCTGGTGGGCCTCTTGAGTGGGTGGAAGAGTTTTGTTCTTTGGTAGACATGTTATGTGCTGGAGATGGGACTGAAGCTAGCTCTGTGGCTAGAGTAAGGAGTGGTTGGAAGAAGTTCAGAGAACTGCTGCCTTTCCTGACACTGAGAGGGCTCTCCCTCAGTGCTATGGGATCTTTATATGCAGCATGTGTTAGGAGTGTAATGCTGTATGGTAGTGAGACCTGGGCAGTAAAAGAAGAGAATATTCGCAGGCTCAAACGCACAGAAGCGACACTGATAAGGTGGATGTGCAGTGCGTTCTTGAATGCGAGGCCTGGGGGATCTAGGCTTAAGATGAAAAAGTTGAGAGGAAGGATGGGACTGGAGTGTATTGGTACTGTGGTGAGGAGGGCTAGATTGAGATGGTTTGGGCATATGGAGAGGATGGGGATGACAGTTAGGTGCAGAAAGTGAGAAGTGTGAAAGCTGGGGGTAGGGTTGCAAGAGGCAGACCGAGAAAGACCTGGGACGAGGTCATAGAGTGTGACCTCAAGGATAAGGGACTGAACAGGGAGGCTGCCAGAGATCGAGCAGCATAGAGAGCCACCACTGACTGACGAAAGCCAGTGCATGCAAACCTGTTGGAACCTTTATAAACAAAACGACAATGACAGCAACGACCTAATTCCACCATGGAAGTATTTTCCACCATGAACCTGAGGAAATGAAGGAGCGTTGTGGTCTAGATGTGGATGTGATAGGAAGCGTTAGGAGAAACACACTGAGGGGGGTTGGCCATATGGAGAGGATGGAGAGCGAGAGACTGAAGAGGAGAGTGGATGTGAGTTAGGTGGAGGGGGAGGCCAAGGATGAGATGGAGGGATGGAGTGGAGAGGTATATGAGGGAGGGGGTTATGAGCTGGGAGCAGGGCAGTGAAATGGCGAGGAACAGGGCGACATGGAGGTGATTTGTTTGTGGCAACCCCTTAGGGGATTAAGGTGTCTGGCAGTCGAAAGATAGATAGATAGAACCTACTTTACCCAATGATCCCATTTTCCTTTGGATCAGTTTTTTGCTCATGAAAATATTTTCCATATTCACCTTTTTCACCACTTCTCATTTCTTCCTAAGGTCCTATTTCTTCCATGGACGCCAAATTATCCATGAACTTAGTTTTCCCATGGATGTACTCTCGTTCATAGATATTTTCCCCTTGGGCCTTTTTCACCGTAAACACACTTTTCTCATGAATCTGTTTTCCATTATAGACATAATTTACCCACTGACATAATATTTTCGCATCGGCCCATTCTCTTCATACACCTATGTTAATTCATGGAGCTATTTTCTCCCCAAGCAGAAGCATAGAATCAACACAAGGACCAGTGTTCTCCTATGGACCTATTTCACTCATGGACATATTTTTGCCCATTGGACCCATGTTCCTACTTGGGGCCCATTAATCCCCATGAACCTATTCCTACCATGGACCTATTCACACCATGGACTTAATCCTCATGGACTTCTTTCCCTCTATACATCCCCATACCCTAACCCCTCACCCACCCCACCTATCAACCCACCCACCCAGCCTGCCTGCTTTTTCACCCACCTTATCCCAGTCTCTGCTCCGATCCACAGCCACCCCAAACTATCCAGCCCACCCATTCACTCTGCCACTAACCCAGTCCAACCACCTCTCTCACCCTGTCCACCCCACCAACCCACCCATGCACTTGTCCTCTCCACCCCCCTACCCATCCCATCCAAGCCCACCCACCCACTCCACCAACCTTACTCACTTTGTCCATCCTGCCAACCCTACCCCACCCTGCCTGCCCACCAGCCTACCCAACTGGCCAACAACCTCCACCAGATGAACTCTAAATTTACACACACACAAACACACACACACACACACACACACACATACACACACACACACACACACACACACACACACACACACACACACACACACACACACACACACACACAAATAGCATGGCACAACTGCTTTTGTAATATAGATTTATCACCATTTTTTCTCTCATCAGCATTACATGAGGAGGACATGATATAAAATAGGAACACAAGCACACAAAAGCAAGGGAAACAAAGAACTCCCAGCAAGTGCAATTCCCATGCCTTACAACTGACTTAAGGACCAAACACCTGACTAATCTTGAGACCTGTACCTTCGACTGACTGTCCTCAATTTCAGTTTATTCCGTATATTTTTGAAACTCAATCCTCACACCAATTTTAGTCCAGCTGGAATGAAAACTGTTTGAAATGACTTTACCTCGAGACTTTGAACTTTGAAACATTCGGTCTGAAAACCAAATTTCTTCATCCTTGCCTTACCCCTTGTCCTCGCACCTAATTTGGCCTAAAACTAGTAAATTCGTTTCGAGTTATAGGGTCTGGCATTTGATCTTGCCCAGTTTTCATGGTGCTTTCCTCGATATTGGCCACACTGTCTTATCAACAGCTTCATCCACCACCAGTCTTCGCAACCAGTACCACACAATTCCCTAAACCCACATCACTATCTCTCCTTGTACTGAATCTACTTTCTGAGCGACATGAAGTTAACCGTGTACCAACCTGCATCAGTTACTCTTACATAGTCTGTGATTGTGACATTTAGTGCCCTCAGGGGGTGATCAAATGACGGCAAGAAATTGACAGTTTGCCGAAATGGTGATCCTGCAGATAATGACAACTTAACTAGTTTAGTGATACTGGCGTTATTAATAGTTTGATTAGATTATTGATGATGGACATACTGATGGTTTGGCCAGTTCAGTGATGCTGGACATATTCTTTTCATCAGGACTGTACTTCCAGATGTGTCAAGGATAACACTGTAGTGGGGAAGAGGGGAGGGGAGGCACTACAATAAACAGGGTGGTGCAGTTCAGGACGGTGACTTGAGTAAAGAAGGAAGCTTGAAATGAATGATAAAGATTAGGTTGGCTGGGAATGAACTTGTGTTTATATGTTGAAATAGGTTGAGTTTGTAGTGGATGGAATAAATGGAGACAGTGTGAGTATGACTGCTGTAAGCGAGACGAGGATAAGCTAAGCAGAGTTTAAGTGTGTGGCAAGGGATGAGCAGGGTAGAGTGGAAGTGTGTGATGTGGGTAGGATAGGGTGAAGTGTGTGGTGTGAGTTGGGTTCGGTGGAGTTGAAGTGTGTGGTATGATCCTTTCTCCCTATTTTTCTTCATATTCCTTTACCATTGTTACGTATCCCCTCTCTCTCTCTCTCTCTCTCTCTCTCTCTCTCTCTCTCGTTTTACACCTTCATGTCCTTTATGCCCAAATCGCATCTCATTAACCCTTTTCCCCCTGGCTCCTCTCATTTTCTTTTTTACCTTCTTCCTCGCTTCTCTCCTGTGGTCGTTTCTGTCCGGCGGTTATTTTCACTCACCCGGCAAGGTCAGTGCCCTTTTGAAGCACTAGCAAATATCTATTATGTGAAGAAGTGGATGAAGAAGAGTGGCGGAAAGAAGACAGGAAGGAGGGGTGGTAGTGAGGAAGGAAAGAAGGACGGGGGCGAGGGATGGAAAGGAAAGAGACAGGAAGGTGAGGGAAAGGTGGTGGTGAAGGAGGGAAGGAGGAAAAAGTGAGAAGAAAAGAACTGGGTGAGAGGGATGGAGGGGAATTTGAGGCTGTCTGCTCCTCAGTCTGAAATAATGGCGATCTCATCTGTTTTTGCTTGGTTGATTTGGTTCGGATATTGCATGTATTTTGCTTATCCCTGAGGAGAGAGAGAGAGAGAGAGAGAGAGAGAGAGAGAGAGAGAGAGAGAAAGAGAGACAGACAGACAGACAGACAGAGACAGAGACAGAGATAGAGAGACACACAGACAGACAGACAGATGGACAGATCGAAAGACAGACAAAGACAGGAGGGGTCACGGGGCAGGAGACAGAAATGTGCCGTACAAAGTCTAACAAGGATAATAATCCTCTCTCTCTCTCTCTCTCTCTCTCTCTCTCTCTTCCTTTGCCTCCTTACATAAATTTGGTCATTTTATTACTTCACACGCCAGTTTTAATACTGAAGAATTTAATGACATAGAGCAATTTTTCGTGTCTAAAGCATCGACTGCCTGCCGTCCCTTGTGGTAATTGGATGATGGCTAGGTAATGTTTTTAATGTCTTTCTTGAAATAAAATTAAAGCCATAGATTTATATATTTTTCCTGGAATTTGAAAGCCAACTTGTGTTCTTTGATGTTTTAATATGTGTGTTTCTGTGAAAATGTCTAATAAATGACATGTTTTCAAAGAGACATTTAATGAATTCGCAGGTTTTGCAAGATTCTGGATGAGGGAAACATTCGTCATTCTAGTCTGTTTCTGGGACCAGACAGCTGTGTTTTATACCACTGATAGCCCATCTAATAAAATACGTTTGAGGCTAATCTGAAATCAGCTTCATGCTTATTTTGAAAAATGTCCCTTTAAATGAATTCTGGGTAATTTGAATGAAAATTACATTTTGGACAAAAATAATATGATGGGTAATCTATTTTAAGTTTGAATGTGCCATGTAATGGCGAATTACACAAAACCTGGAGCCCTGGCTGACTTTGGTTGTGTCCTGGTTACAGTCGAATTATATATACAGTAATATGCAGGAGTGGTAGAAATTACATACACAGTACTGTACTGTAATATGCAGGAGTGGTTGGAATTACATAAACGGTAGTTTAATACGCAGGAGTGGGAGGAGCGTGCCACAATTACAGGATATTGTGTGTATCCTGGAAACTCCACTTACTGTGAAGGGCATTTATCATATTATATCCCTATTTTCAGAATATTAACGGTTTGCTGAGTTTAAATGAAAGTTAAAGAGTAACACTGCCTATCAAAAAGTTACGGTGTCACGAAAATTAATGGATCTCATTTATTTAGCATTTAAAATACTTTATCCTGATTTATATCCCATGATCTTTAATGTACAGTGTTTAATAACAAGACCCAAAAAACCGTAACGTGTGAGGTGAAAAAAGATGATGCAAGAGTAGCTGAAAAGAGGATGTCTATATATTTTTCAGCTTAATGCTCCAGGACTGATAATTCTGAGTCATCTTCCTCTAACCAAAGCAAACAAAATCAAAACATTGCTGAGTAACAATTCTCTTTGAGCCTCTGAGATACCCAAAAGGCGATCAAAATACTGTATCTTTTCGCTTTATTACCCAATATCGGTTTCCAAAGTGTATTTATCGTGACAGGAAAAAAATATGTATCAGTTTTTCCCTTCCACAACCAGACATTTGCTTGTTTTCTTGCTGGCTTCGACTTCTGAACGCTCCTTCCTCACACACACACACACACACACACACACACACACACACACACACACACACACACACACACACACACACACACACACACACACACACACACACACACACACACACACACACACACACACACGTTTTATCTAAGCACATGAGAATTAAAAAACTGTCTTTAGAATCATAAAACATTGCCACCGTCTACTGCCAACATATTTCGTAACAGACCATGCAATTATACAAGGGGCTTTATACAAGGCCATTATACAAGGGGCTTTATAGGAATTAAACCCACTAATTTTATCATCATCATCATCATCATCATCATTTTCCTCCCCCTTCTCCTCCTCATCATCATCATCATCGCCATCATCATCATCTTAATAATTAATCTATTTCTCTTCGCAGCAAGGAGAGCCGAAGGTCCGGAATAGGAAGTGGAAAACAACTATACTGTATTGAGAACTGGACTGATTGACCAGTAAAATGAGCCACACTCACATCCCCCTTCCCAGTCCCAGGAACGTCCCAACTATCCCACACAAGATCAACATCCAAGGCAATATCGCTTCATAACGTCTTGGCTGAAGGAGTGTTAGCCATCTTCTGTGTGGGAGGAGAGAGAGGAATGGAAGCGAAGGAGAATGGGGCAGGAGGGAAAAGATAGAGAAGGAACAAAGAAAGAAAAGGGAGGAGGCAAGAGATGAGAAAGAGAGTGGGTAGGGAAAGAGAGAGAGAAAATGAGTGGGAAGGAGAGATGGAAGAGGACTAAGGAAGGCATGAGGTAGGAAGGAGAACGGAGGAAGAGGGAGGAAGGAGGAGGAAGTGTGGGAGTAATTCTGATCATGAGATACTGGAAGGAGAGAGAGAGAGAGAGACTGTGTCTATCCATCCACTCTCCCCTCCCTTCCTTCCAATTTCACTCTCCACTTCCATCCCATCCATTTCTCTACCCTTCCCTCCCTCCCATTCACTCTTTCTCTCCTCTTCATTTCCTTTCTTTCCCCCCCCTTTTTCTGTTTCTCCATTTCCTTTTACTCTTCTTTCCCTTTCCTACCATCTCTCTCGCTTTTCTTTCGTTTCCTTTCTTTCACTTTCCTTTCTCCCCGTCTGTTCTCCCTTCCATTTTCTCTTCTTCTCCCTCCGTCTCACTCTTTTTCCCCTCCTCACATCTACTTTCTTTCCCTTTCGTTTCTCCTCTGTCTCCCTCCCTTCATTCTCACCCACTTTACTTTCACTTCCCTCTCTCCTCCTTCTCCCCTTTCCTCTGCTTTCCACTCCTTTCACCCCTATTCTACCTCTCACTCTCTCTTCCCTGTTACTCCCCTCTCTTCCCCTTCCTTTCTCTCTTTTCTCCCTACCTCTCCTCTATTTCCTCCCCTCGTATTATTTTCAGTATTGCTGGCCTCTTAATTCTTTATGCATATCACCTTCACATTTAATCTCCTTCTACTTCCACTTGCTCACCGTCTCCCTTTACATTTTTGTCTTTTTTTTTGTCCTTTTTCCCTAACAATCTACTTTCCCTTTCCTTTTTTCTCCTGTTCTCTCCTCTCCTTCCCTTCTTTCATCCCTTCCCTTCCCTCTCCCTCCTCCCCTACATTCCTTTTTCTGAAGCCCCTCCGCTTCCTTCAACTTTTCATTCTTTCCCATTCTCCCTTCTCTATCCCTCTCCCATCACACTCACTCGCCCGTCCGTTTTCTGCTTCATTCTTTCCCTTCTGTTTTCCTGCGCAAGTGGTAAGGATGGAATGGATTAGGGCTGTGAGAGACTGGGGAGGTAGAGAGGGATGGAAGGAGTAGGGGTGAGGAGGGAGGGAGGTTGTGGGGGAAAGGAGGGAGAAATTGGGAATGGATTGGTGAGAAGAGATATGGGCAACGAGGATGAGAAGGTGAAAAACGAAAAGGGGTCGGGAGGAAGGATGGCACAGTAGATAAGAATGGTAAAGCAATGTGCAAGCGATGAGGGAGCGATGAACATACCCAACCCACACCACTCACCCTAACCCTACCTTGCCCAACCCACACCACTCACTCGAACCCTACCTTGCCCAACCCACATCACACACTCTAACCCTACCTTGCCCAACCCACACCACAAACTCTACAGTAACTCCATCCTGCCCTACACACACACACACACACACACACACACACACACACACACACACACACACACACACACACACACTTTAGCTCCACCCTAGCCAACCCACACCACACACTTAAATTCACCCCTACTTAACCCACTCGACACAATTGAGCTCACCCTACGTAACACTCACCACACTCCTTAACTCCACTCAGCCCAACCCACCCCACACACTTCAACTCAACCTTGTTTAGCTAGAGTATGAGCTATGGATACATTTGGAAGTGTATGTGATATGCGTTGCACTGACTGGGTAAGGAACAGTGGTGTACGAGTCTGACATGGAGTAGGAAGTCGATTGACCAGACAGTGGAAGAAATTGTCTTGAGATGGTATGACCACAGAAAGAGAATGAAATTGAAGAGGTGATGAAAAAGGTCTGTGTAAATGAATCTGGTGGAAGGAGAAAGCGTGGTAGGCAAAAAAGCCAAAGGAAAATGGGTCATGGTATGGTGCGTGAATAAAACAACGAGGAATGGATACGGATGGTGCATGAAAGAATTGAGAAGGAAGGGTTTTACAGGGATGAATAAATGCCAGGAGTAGACTGTAGCACCAGTCGAGCAGGGCAGTGCTCCCAAGATGGATGGGAAGCTGATGATAGGGAGAGCTGGAGCTCCCGTTTCATCAGCTCTCGGGACTAGGTCCCGACCATCCCCCTTTGCTGAACTTTTTCAGTGTCTCAGTAACACAGAGAGTAGGCCAGCATGCTCTCCAGTACAAGTTTCTCTAACTATCAACACCAAACTACATGCACAGTACACACCACACTTCCTTTTCAAAATTTAACAAGAAAAAATGGCATCGAATAACATAGCCTCGGAGTCCCCAGGGGGGGGGACCATAAATGCCCCCACCTTCTGCCCCTCTCCCGGTGACGACTCAAGATGCCTGGAACCACTGTCTGACTCTCTTCTTCTTCATTTCTGCAACATTCGTGGCCTTTCCTCTAACTTTCCCTCTGTTGAGCACCACCTCTCCTTCTCTAAACCTCACCTTCTTTTTCTAACTGAGACTCAGCTGTCTGAGGCAACTGACAGCTGACCCTTTTCTGTATCCTCCTACTTTCTCTATACTCATTTCAAAGCCAAAGGTGGCTGTTGTGTATATATACGCAACAACTTATCTTGCTCTCGTGTTCCTGAACTTGAGTCTTCCGAATTCTCTACACTCTGGCTTCGGCTTCCCTGTCATTCTCTGACTAAATATATCTGTGCTGTTTACTTATCTCCTAATTCTACTGACTATCAAAAATTCTTTGACTCTCTTACTTCTACGATGGAACACATTCTATCCATTTCTCCTTTCTCTGAAATCTCCATTCTAGGAGATTTCAATGTTCACCACCACCTTTGGCTCTCCTCTCTTTTCACTGATCCACCTGGTGAACAAGCCTACACCTTTTCTATCCTTAATGACCTAGAGCAGCTTGTACAGCACCCTCCCCGTATCCCTGATCGCCTTGAAGAGAGTTCCAACATACTTGACTTCTTCCTTACAACTAATCCTTCTCCTTACACTGTTAATCTTTTCTCTCCGTTGGGCTCCTCCGATCACAATCTTATCACCTTAACCTGTCCTATCACTCCAGTGCGGCCTGCGGACCCTCCAAAGAAACGTCGTCTGTGGCACTTTGGAACTGCGGACTGGGAGGCCCTCAGGCAGTACTTCTTTGATTTTCCCTGGAATGATTATTGCTTCCATGGCCGGGAGCCATCTGGGTGTGCCTTGTGCATTACAGAGGTTATTCTTTCGGGCATGGAAGCATACATTCCTTTCTCATATCCTTTGACTAATGCACAAAAGCCTTGGTTTAATCACGCTTGTTCTCATGCTGTCCACAACAAGGAGAGGGCCTATAAAAGGTACCAGAGCCAACCCACCCCTGAATCACATCTTTTATACGTTTCTGCCCGGAATCGTGCTAAGTCTGTTCTTCGCTCTGCTAAAAATAATTTCATCCGTACTACGTGCTCTCAACTCTCTAACTCGAATTCTTCCCTCTCCTTCTGGCACCTTCCCAGAAACCTTTCTAACAACTTTACCTCATCATCCTTCCCTCCTCTTTTCTACTCTGATGGCTCTGTAGCTATTTCTTCTACAGATAAAGCAGATCTCTTCACTCAGACTTTCTCCTCCAATTCCACCTTAGACGATTCTGGTGTTGTTCCTCCATCACTTCCCCCCTCTGACTTCTTCATGGCTGACATTAAAATTTCTTCAGCTGATGTATTTTCTGCTGTCACAGGCCTCAATACTAATAAGGCATATGGGCCTGATGGAGTCCCTCCTATTGTTCTCAAGAACTGTGCTTCTGTGCTTTCACCCTGCCAAGGCAAACTCTTTCGCCTTTGTCTGTCAACTTGTACCTTTCCTTCTTGCTGGAAGTTTGCTCTCATTCAGCCAGTCCCAAAGAAGGGTGACCATTCCCAACCCTCTAACTATCGTCCAATTGCTTTAACATCCTGTATCTCAAAAGTTTACGAGTCTGTTCTTAATAGAAAAATTTTAAAGCATCTTTGGTGGTGGGTTAGTGCCCCACCCCGTAAAAAGAACTAACTAAAAAGGCAAACAAAGCACCTCGGACCCGGATGGACCATACGTTGACGACTAAGGAACGGACGAAGAACATTCTTAGGGTGGGAACGTGGAATGTGAGAGGAGTGAATGATGAAGTGAAAGAGAGAGAGATTGTTCAGGTGCTTGAGGATGCAAAAGTGGATATATGTGGATTGACTGAGACTAAATGAAAAAGGGAAAGGGTGAGAAAATGGGAATATGGTTTAGGTATATGTGCGGGAGTCAATGAAAATGAGAGGGCAAGAGAGGGAGTATGTCTGATGATAAGCAAGAAGTGGAAGGAGAATATAAGAGAGTATGGAACAGTGGGTGCAAGGATTGTATGGGTGAGGATGAAAGTAGGTATACAAGCGTGGGCGATTGTATGTGTGTATGCCCCGACAGAGGATCGAGTGGCAAGAGTGAAAGATGAGTTTTGGGCGAGTGTAGAAGCGTGTATGGACAAGTTTGAGAGGAGCGAGAGAGTGCTGTTGATTGGAGACATGAATGGCAAAGTTGAGAATGTACGAGTGGATGGAATGGTTGGTCAGTGGGGTGTGCCAGCTGACGTAGATGGGAATGGAAGTGCTTTGGTGGACATCTGTGCTTGTAAGGGGTTGGCAATAGCCAACACCTACTTTCGACATAAGATGATCCACCGGTATACATGGAGAGTAATGAGGAGGATGGATGGTGAACTTGTTGAACGAAAGGCAATGATAGACTACGTGTGTGTGGATGAGCGAATGAGAAGACAAGTGTTGGATGCAAGAGTGTGGAGAGGGTGGGGGAATGGAGTCTCGGACCATCACTTAGTGATGGCCAAGGTAGAGCTGCAAAGAAAGTGGTTGAGGAGACGAAGTGGAAGACAGGAGGAAGCAACTCCTGTGAGAAGAGAGGAGAAATTGCAAGATAGTGAGAAAATGACAGAGTATAAGAGCATAGTGGAAGAAAGACTGGGAAGGTATGAGCTAGAGCAGATGGAACGGGTGGAAGACGTATGTAAGATGTTCACGGAAGAGATAGGCACAGCGTGTGAGGCGGTTTGTGGAGTGAGGAGGAGATGCAAGGGTGTGCAAGGAACAGCATGGTGGAATGATGAGGTGAAACGAGCTGTGGAACAAAAGAAGAAGGCATATAGTGAATGGTTAGTGAGTAGAGGTAGGAGAGAAGATGAGAGAGAGAAGAGAGAGGTATATGTGAGCAGGAGAAGGGAGGTGAAGAGACTGGTGAAGGAGAGTAAAAAGAAAGTGGATGAGGAGTTTGGGAGGAATCTGAGTGTGAAATGGAGGGAGAGTAAGAAATTGTTTTGGAAGGAGGTAAAGAAAGTAAGGCAGTGTGAAAGGGGAAATAGTAGGGGAGTGAAAGATAGGAATAATAGATTGTTGGTGGAGAAGAGAGAGAAACTGAGGAGATGGAAGGGGCACTTTGAGGATTTGTTGAATGTGGAGAGTGAGAGCAGTGCAAGTTTAAGTGGTTGGGGAATGGCTGGAAGAAGAAGAGATGAGAGGAGAGAGGAAGAGATCAGCAGGGCGGAAGTAGTGGAAGCGATGAAGAATATTAAGTTGGGAAAGGCCCCAGGAATTGATGGAGTGTGTGGTGAAATGCTTAGGTATGGGGGTGAGATTGTTGTGGAGTGGATATGGAAGTTGTGTAGATTGGCTTGGGAAGAGGGAAGGGTTCCAGAGGACTGGAAATCAGGTATAATTGTTCCTTTATACAAAGGAAAACGAGAGAGAGAACTATGTGGTAACCATAGGGGTGTTTGCCTACTTAGTGTGACTGGTAAAATATATGGTAGAATACTCATTGATAGGGTTAGGCATATGACAGAGGAGCTAGTTGGAGAAGAACAAGGGGGATTTAGGAAGGGAAAAGGGTGTGTAGATCAGATATTTGTTCTAAGATGTTTAGTGAAGAAGTAACTAGAGAAGGGAAGGAAAGTGTATGCTGCCTTCATGGACTTTGAGAAAGCTTATGACAGAATAGATAGGCAAGGTATGTGGAAGGTATTAAGAATATATGGAGTGGAGGGAAAATTGTTGAGTGCTGTGAAGAGTATGTACGAGGGAGCTAGGGTTACGGTGCGAGTGGATGGTGAGCTGAGTGAGTTCTTTGATCTCAATGTGGGACTGAAACAGGGTTGTGTGATGTCTCCATGGCTGTTTAATATATACATGGATGGGGTTGTAAAGGAGGTGCAGGGTAGGGCAGTGGATGTGGGGGTGGCTCTAATGAATGAGGATGAGATTTGGAAGCTTCCAGTGTTGCTGTTTGCTGATGATACAGTACTGTTGAGTGAAGATGAATGGGAGTTGCAAGGTTTGGTGAATGAATTTGGGACAGTGTGTAGGAGGAGGAATCTGAAAGTTAATGTAAACAAAAGTAAAGTTATGGTGTTTGAGAGGAATGAAGTCACAGAGTGTGCAGTGAGGTTGGATGGTGAGGATATGGAGAATGTGAGTGCATTCAAGTACTTGGGTAGTGTGATGAGTAAGGATGAAACTTTGGGGGATGAAGTGCGTGAAAGGGTACAGCAGGGAAGGAAGGTTGTTGGTACACTGAAAGCAGTGATGAGAAATAGGGAGGTGAGTATGGAAGTTAAGAAGTCACTGCATGATAGTATTGTGATCCCTACCCTGACGTATGGAAGCGAGGCATGGACCTTGCAAGAGGGGAACGAGTCAAGAGTGAGAGCAGTGGAAATGAGTTTCTTGAGAGGAGCATGTGGAGTGACGTGGAGGGACAGGTTGACAAATGAAGAAGTGAAGGAACGCTGTGGGGTGGATGTGATTGTGGTTGAGAAGATTAGGAGAAATACACTGAGGTGGTTTGGACATGTGAAGAGAATGGAGAATGAAAGACTGAATAAGAGGGTGTATGTAGGTGAGGTGGAGGGAGGGAGAGGGAGAGGCAGACCGAGGATGAGGTGGAGGGATGGAGTTGAGAGGTATATGAGGGGGGGGTGAATTGGGGGGAGGGCAGTCAAATGGTGGGTGACAGAGCGACTTGGAGGCGTTTTGTCTGCTGCCACCCTTTGCGGGATTAGGGCGTCGGGCTATAGATAGATAGATAGATAGATCTTTCCTATCACAACCTTCTTTCTGATTGTCAGTATGGGTTCTGTCAGGGACGCTCCACCGGCGATCTTCTCACCTACCTTTCAGACTCCTGGTCATCCTTCTTTCCATACTTTGGCGAAAGCTTTGCCATTGCACTTGACATCTCTAAGGCTTTCGATCTAGTCTGGCATAAATCTTTAATTTCCAAACTGCCCTCTTACGGTTTCTATCCTTCTATCTGTGCCTTCATCTCTAGCTTCCTTTCTGGTCGTTCTATAGCCGCTGTTGTAAACGGCCATCGTTCTTCTCGTAGATCTATTAACAATGGTGTTCCTCAGGGCTCTGTCCTATCACCAACTCTCTTCCTTTTATTCATCAATGACCTTCTAAGCTATACATCTAACCCTATCCACTCATAAGTTGATTACTCCACCCTTCACCTTTCCATTCGATTCCCGCAACGTCCATCTCAGCAGTTACTTCAACAAACAAGGGATGAGGCTATGGCACACCTAATGTCTGACTTGGCTCATATCTCTAACTGGGGTAAAAATAATCTTGTTGTTTTTAATGCATCAAAGACTCAGTTTTTGCACCTATCAACCCGACAAAATCTTCCACAGGTATACCCACTAATGTTTGATAATATTCAGCTTAATCCTGCATCATCCTTGAACATGCTTGGGGTTTCATTTACTCGGGACTTGTCTTGGAAAGATCATATCACATCTCTTGTAAAATCTGCTTCCAAGAGATTAGGTGTGCTAAGCCGACTCCGTTCCTCCTTTACCCCTGCACAATTGTTGACTCTATACAGGGGTTCTATCCGCCCCTGTGTAGAGTACAGCTCTCATGTGTGGGGAGGCTCCCCACATACAGCTCTTCTCAATAGGGTGGAGTCAAAGGCTTTTCGTCTCATTAACTCTCCTCCTCTTACTGACTCCCTTCAACCTTTGTCTCTTTGCCGCACTGTTGCATCTTTATCTCTTTTCTATCGCAACTTCAATGGTCACTGCTCCTCTGAACTGTGTGCATGCATTCCTCCACCCCTACGACGGGCGTGTAGCATCCGTCTAGCAGCAAACTCTCATCCCTTTTCTGTCCAACTCTCTAATGCAAGAGTTAACCGTTACTCCCAGTCCTTCATTTATGCAACAGGTCAACTCTGGAACTGTCTCCCTCTGTCTGTATTTCCTACTTCCTATCATCTCCAGTTTTTCAAACGCAGTGTGTCCAGGCATCTGGAAATGATCGGATCTTGAATTTGGCTCTCTCTTATATTTTATTTTTCTCTTGGAAGGAATAGTTTTGCAGGCTCGTTGCCTTTGGTTCCTTCTTCCTCACATAAAAAAAAAAAAAAAAAACATTCTGAAGTTGAGAGTCAACTGAAGGACGCCTTTATCTAAGAGGTGATAAAGTGATATTGCTGTGGACGTTCATCTTGTAAGGGGTAACCGAGAAGCTCCTGAGCTTGAATGGAAGGTGAATGTGTGACACATTTCATTTGGTGATATGGCTGCCTCTGTAAGCCTGAATCGTTACCGCTCCTTGTTATAAAGGGAAATAATATATAGATGATGATGATGATGATGATATTTGTAATGATGAGAAAGATAATGAAGACGATGACGGTGATGATGATGATGATGATGATGATACTACTGGATTTAATTCCAATCAAGATCCTTCAATAATGGCACTGTAACGTTTGCATGGCTTACTAGATGATTTGGTAGTAATGATGGTCATATACAAAGGTATGACTTTAAGTTTCTGCAGATATTTTTTGTCTTTTGAAATGAGTTTGCATAAGACGTGTGTGTGTGTGTGTGTGTGTGTGTGTGTGTGGCTTACCCTGTTACCATTGACCTGGTACTACATGTGTGATGATGTCAGCATTTTATACCACTACTTGATGTCACACACACACACACACACACACACACACACACACACACACACACATTTGCAGGAAGGAAAAAAGTTCCAGTTAAATGGTGATGTCTAGCAGGGATGAAAACTATCATAGACGTGTTAGCTTCTGAAACACTCATACAAAGACCCCCAAAATGTTGTTCATGGAGTTCTTGGACAATTTTAGAACACAGTTTAAAAGTTCATAGTGCGAGGATACAGAAGAAGGAAGCTAAAATTTCCATACCAGGAATGATCCTTAAGGTACCTGCGTCTTCAGGTGTTTTTACATAGTAGAGAAATATAGAAGCAGAGAAACACAGCCCAGGCTTCAGTGCAACAGGGCTGAATCTTGGGCAGCAAACATGGCAGAAAAGGGGAGAGAGAGAGAGAGAGAGAGAGAGAGAGAGAGAGACAGACAGACAGACAGACAGACAGAGACAGACAGACAGACAGACAGACAGAGACAAAGACAGAGACAGACAGAGTCCCATGACATTTTTTTATGCCTACTCCCTCTCCTCTCCTCATGTCTCCTTTCTTCGGTCCATACAGTATACTCATCTTACAGAATTCTTTTTGTCTTGATTCCAGCCCATGTTGGTCACACCCAGAATAGCCAGGATAATTTGGTGGTGCTTGATGCCGCCCTCACCCTACTACCCGTCTGCCTGGGACCATGGCAAGTGCAAGTCGAATGTTTGGGGAGGAGATCAAGAAATGCCTGGATCTGCCTACGGATGCCGAACGACCTTCCAGCGTCAACATCAGACACTATGACAGTTACCGTGGGATGAGACACATTTAAGTAAAGCACCTCGACCTCGTTTGCCGCTTTTACGTGACCTTGGCTTGCATTTACTTGCGGTATCGCACGCTGGGTAATCTCTAGACAGTCAGCGACCCCCATACCTTGCAGGTTCTTTAATGTCTCACCCACTCTTCCATCATCTTGTGACTTGTTCATATATTGACTTTTTTTTAGACCCCTTGTTATTAACTGGAAGCTTCTGACAGTATTTGATAGGTAATCTTGATGCTTTGGATGACGTTCTCACGGTATATCCTGAGTTCCCTAATTCTTTATTCCATGGCATAATTACACTTTTATCAATAATGATTTTTGTATAGTATCTCTTACAAAGGCTCCAACATGCCTGCAAACATAGACACTGGTCAAGTATTGGCGGCTGTCCAGTCCACGCTGCATCTCTGGCAGCCTCCCTATTCAGTCCTTTATCTATGAGGCCACAGCCCCTCATCCCAGTATTTTTTTCAGTCTGCCTCTCACAACCCCTACCCTCGAAGTTCACGCTTCTCACCTCCCGTACCCGGCTGTCATCCTCCATCCTCCCAACTTGCCCAAACCATCTCAATCTTTCCCTCCTCATCACAACACCAATACACTCCAGACATATTCCTCCTCTCAGCTCTTCAGTCGTAATCCTAGCCCCTCCAGGCTTCGCATTCAAGGACGCATTCGTGGACGCGCACTTTGAATATGTAATTATATTCTGTACATATTTGTCTGCTGTTTCGGCCATTCTTTTTCACATTGCATAGCCTTAGTCTTATCATCATTATATTGCTTTCATAATGGAACAAGTCCACTTTTCTATGGTTTTAGATCTCATTATTTCTCATTTCTCCTCCCCATCGCTTGTTCTGCTCTCGTGTACTTCCCTATACCCGTTGCACACACGCATAAATAAACATTTAATTTTCATACATACTACTCCCCTCTGTTGGTTACCTCTTATTATTCACATGCGTTATTGTAGTATTTAATTCATTGTCATTATTTTGTTTTCTTTATAGTGGAAAATAAATGTTATTACTATGTGTATCATACTAAATATCTGAATTCTGATTTCTGTAATGTTGTCATCATTTGTAACGATAATTGTCTCCTTTATTTATGAATATACTACACAACACTCCTCTCATAGCTCCTCTTTTGTTGAACCCATTTCTGATTAGAGATTAGCGACAACGTTCTCCACAGTGTTCAAGCTTGCACTGAATGGCAAGTAAAGGACCTAAAAAAAAAAAATGCAGGGGGTGAGAGACGTACCTTGATCATGTGTACTCGGAGTAAATACCCTGACTGAAGGAGTACATGAGGGAGGACACCTGGAATGAGCGAGAAGGAATGAAGATGAGTGGCACCAGTGAGTTTTGCAGGCGATGCCGCTGAGGCCATCCTGGATTAGGTTTTTGACAGAGAATAATTATAATCATATCATAGGTGGTTGACTTTACACACACACACACACACACACACACACACACACACACACACAAAGTACAAACAAGAGATTTGTTGTGAGAAGCATGAGTTGTGTCAGGGTATTAGTGAAATTAATATAGTGCAGTGATGTGGGTGATTGTGCTGCAGAAGAAAGTATACAATATAAAGACTAAAGAGGGTTACTGAGATGGGTAATAAGTCTTCACCATTCTGCATCGAAAGGAATAGAACAATGAGTTTAAGTAAGTGCAATAAGTATAAGATAAACTACGGCAACTCACGTACTGTAAGGAAAGTACCTTGATGGTTGCCAGGAAAAACACTAAGATAGGTGTACGGAAAGTGTTCGGTGCTGTTAGTTCATGGTAAATGCCATGACCATATACAGAAAATTTGTGTTGATTGGAACTGGTATCAATGTCCGTAAATATAGTCTGCCTCAATGATATTTTATGCGTATGTCGCATTAGAGACATTTGCACTTGACCTTTCCTCTCATTTACATATTATTTATGCCTAACCTTTCTTCTCATTTATATATTATTTGCGCTTGGCTCTTTTTCTCACCTACGTATGGGGTGAGGTAGGATCCAGAAATAATGAAATAGGAAATGCCAAAAAATCGGGGAATGGTAAACTGCATATCCTTGGAGTTCTTACATAAGGAAGATTTACAGAAATGATAGCTGTTATGTTCCAAACCTTCTTATTCCTATTCCCTATAAAGGTACATAGAAAGGCACAACTGAAATTTATGTAAGAAAAAAGCAGTATCTATAATCAGTGTGGAGTTAACGAATCAGGCATTGTTTCACTGTTCTTGCAAATGTAGTCTTCAGCTTAGCCCTACAGACTACAAGTCTTTCACTTCAAATTAACTTTAAAGGAAACTGCAAGGAGATTAATACACGACAGTAATCCGCTCACGTGCATCTCCTTGATAATTAAGTTAATGGTCACAGTTTTCAAAGCTCCTTGGTTTAGTTATGAGTAAAAAATGTGCAATAGAGGATTACAAACTCTGTCCTTTTGTGGGTCACAAGATAGACTATCTGTAATTATAAAAATCGGCATAATAAGGAAAGAAAAGCCTTACTCGAAGGCTGGAGGACAATGGGAACTGGGACGTAAATTATCTGTAAAACAATGATAATGACGCGGTTGATGGTCATCCCATTAGCACCATTAACTTAGGATAAGGAAAGGAAACGTACTGAAGAAAATGTTTTATCAATATAATTCCAGGTCAGTTGCGAACCGTCAAGGAAAAGAATGTATTTCCATCTTCCTATGATCTCCAGTCTTTCAAACGCAGTGTGTCCCACATCTCGAAATGAAAGGATCTTGAATTTGGCTCTCTTGTATTGTTTTTTTTTTTTTTTTTTTCTCGGAAGGAACGGTTTGGGGACTCCTGGCCTTTGGTTTCTTCTTCATAGTATTAAAAAAAAAAAATTTCATGGAAAGAGAGAGGCTTTGACCAAAATACTACATTCGAGACACGGTTACAGAACTTTTTGTGACTAAAACTAAAGAGGGCAAACAGCCATAATACAATGCTTGTTTTTCATGTAGAAGATCAGGAATTAACACATTTTCCCTGAGAGTGTAAGTAGGTCAAACTGGCACATGGAGGACGGAATAGGATTTAGGAGGGAGAGGGCAACAAGTAACAGTAGAAGCAATGAGTTGCAACAAGAACAAAATGGAACAGAGCCATTAAAGAAACGGAATCAAATAATTCGTCTTCACCGACATAGCCTTTCCCTCGTAGGACACTAAGTTACTTCACACCTTCCCTCACAACACCTCACTGACACTCATTTCACACAGCATATTCCCTCAGTCTACACACACACACACACACACACACACACACATGACCTCTTAACACAGACACCCAGCTCCAGATATTAAGCTGCTTAGAGGAATAAGCCAGGGAAATATCACTCATAATTTCGCAGCCCAGGTCCAGTAACACGATGTCATATTAATTCTGTTAGGCTCACTGTCACTGTGTTTAAATTTACTTCCGTCGGTATTTGGTTATGCTTTGCATTTCAGAGCCAGCCACCCTGCTCTGGGATTGAAACAGAGCCTGACTAACACACAATTTTCATGTGTCAGTAATTGCTAACATACTGGGGAATCGAGTACCTCTCCTCCTTATCCTCGAGGTTTTTCGTGAGGGAAGTAAGTCTGGTTCAAAAGTATGTTCAAAATATGGTACCGCATGTACTGTACAACGTTAACTTTATTTCTGCTTAACTGTTTTGTTAGCGTCTTATTCCTTATGACTGCCACAGTGGCTCAGCGATTACGGCGTTTCCCTCACTATTTCTGTGTGCCCTGACGGTGAGGTTCATAATCTAAGTCATGGAGGCTATTCTAACAGAATGCAGATAGTATGTCTTTTCATAGTTCAACATGTCTCTAGTCTGTCGGTTTATACCGATTACGTAAACAGACTCTAACTCACGTAAAAACTGCCTCTACAGTATAACACCACTTTCACATTACATTCATATGCACTGCTTACACAACAGCCTTCCTTCCTGGTTCCCACTTAGCTAACACGGATAATGGTTAATTCTACAATATATATATATATATATATATATATATATATATATATATATATATATATATATATATATATATATATATACTATATATATATATATATATATATATATATATATATATATATATATATATATATATATATATATATATATATATATATATATATATATATATATATATATATATATATATATATATATATATATATATATATATATATATATATATATATATATATATATATATATATATATATATATATATATATATATATATATATATATATATATATATATATATATATATATATATATATATATATATATATATATATATATATATATATATATATATATATATATATATATATATATATATATATATATATATATATATATATATATATATATATATATATATATATATATATATATATATATATATATATATATATATATATATTGTTACATAGCATATGATTTCATCATCCTTTGTGTAATTTTAACGCACAGTATGCCGCACTATGGGGTGGTGCTACTACTCTGCGGCCGGGTTGTGTTAGGAAGAATACTGCCACCGTATTCCCTGCGTGTCGTAAAAGGCGACTAAAAGGGGCGGGGTGAGGGGACTAGGGACCCCCTCCTCTGTTTTTTAGTTCCTAAAAAGAGACAGGCCAGAGAAAGGGACGGGGGATGGAGTTATCCCCGTACCCTGAAGATTGGGTCTATGAATGTGCGTGGATGTAGTACAATTGAGGCTAAAAGGGAGGAGATTGGGAGAATGTTTGTGAGAAGAAAGTTGGATGTGTTAGCTTTGAGTGAAACGAAGATGAAAGGGAAGGGGGAATCTATGTTTGGAAGTGTGAATGGAAGATTGTCAGGTGTTGATAGAGGAAGGGCAAGAGAAGGTGTGGCCTTGTTAGTGAGTCCGGAAGTACAGCAGTGTGTGATTGAATGGAAGGAGGTGTCATCGAGACTGATGTGGGTGAAAGCGAAATTTGAACGTGCGTTGTGGGTGTTTGTGAGTGCATATGGGCCTGGCAGTGAAAGGGATGAACAAGAGAGGGAGTCTTTCTGGAATGATGTTGATGAGTGTCTGCAGAGTTTTGGAGCGAATGTGAATGTGGTAATGATGGGAGATCGGAATGCTAGAGTGGGAAATGTAGCAGTTGAAGGAGTAGTTGGTATGCATGGTGTGCCGGGAAGAAATGAAAATGGGGAACGAATGATAGCGATGTGTGTTGAGCGAGAGATGGTGATTGGGAATACGCTGTTTGAGAAGAAAGATATTTATAAGTATACATGGGTGAGACAGGAGGGTGGAAGGGTTGTTGATAGAGCCTTGATGGACTATGTGGTTGTGTCTAGGAATGTAATAGGAAGATTGTTGGATGTGAGAGTTCTGAGAGGGGAGGGTGGAGGTATGTCTGACCACTACCTGGTGGAGGGAAAGTTAAGAGTAGGTAAGAGATGGGTGAGAGCTAGGAGGGTTAGGTGTGGCAGGGAGGTTTTGAAAGTGAGTGAGTTGGATAAAAGAGAGAAAAAGATAGAGTATCAGGAGAAATTGAAAGATGAGTGGAACGCAGTGAAAGATCGGGAAAATGGCAGCGTGGAGGAGGAATGGCAGTTGTTTAAGAGTGCTGTGGTGGGGCATGCAGAAGAGGTGTGTGGTGTGAGACGTGTGGGTGGTGGTGTAAGAAAAGGAAGTGAATGGTGGTGCGAGGAAGTTAGTATGGCTGTGGCTGAGAAGAGACGTGCATATGAAGTGTGGCTGCAGAGGAAGGATGAGATGTCATATGAAAGGTATAAGGAAAAGAGGAATAGAGCGAGAAGGGCTGTGCGTGATGCTAAAGTGGCAGCAGATGAGAGGTGGGGTAGGCGGCTGACAGAGAATTTTCAACAGAATAAGAAAATGTTTTGGAAGGAGGTGAAAAGGGTGCGAAAGGGGAGAGTCTGGGAAGGAAGAACGAGTAAAAGCAGAGGATGGAAGGATGTTAATTGAGATGGATGCAGTAAGGAAGAGATGGGCAGAGTATTTTGAAAGATTGTTAAATGTAGAGGAGGAAAGGGTGGCTGAGATTGTGGCAGATAGAAGGGTGCAAGGAATAAATGTGTTGGGAGAGTTGAATGATTCTTTGATCACGAAGGAGGAAGTGGAGAAGGCAGTAAAGGAGATGAAAACAGGGAAAGCTGCAGGTATGGATGGGTGTGCTGTGGAATGCCTGAAGGGTGGTGGAGTGACTATTGTTGACTGGTTAGTAAGATTATTGAATGTGTGCTTTGAGAAAGGTATGGTGCCAATTGACTGGGCAAGTGCTTGTGTGGTCCCGTTGTATAAAGGCAAGGGTGATAAGTATGAATGTACTAGCTTTAGGGGTATAAGTCTGTTGAGTGTTGTAGGTAAAGTGTATGGTAGAGTGTTAATTATGAGAGTTAGAGAGGGTACAGAGGGAGTGATTAGTGATGAGCAGTGTGGCTTTAGGAGAGGGAGGGGATGCGTTGATCAGGTGTTTGCTGTGAGACAAGTGTGTGAAAAGTATTTAGCGAAAGGCAAGGATGTGTTTTGGGCATTTATGGATTTAGAGAAAGCGTATGATAGAATTGATAGGGAGGCTTTGTGGACTGTTTTAAGATTGTATGGACTTGATGGTAGGTTACTAAAAGGGGTGAAAAGTTTTTATGTAAATAGTAGAGCGTGTGTAAGAGTGGGAAATGCTGTGAGTGATTGGTTTCCCGTGAGAGTGGGGCTGCGACAGGGATGTGTGATGTCGCCTTGGTTGTTTAATATTTACATGGATGGTGTTGTAAGGGAGGTGAATGCAAGAGTTTTAGGTGGTCTGAGTCTGGTAAATGTTGATGGAGGAGAGTGGAATCTGAAGCAGCTGCTGTTTGCAGATGATACCGCACTGGTGACTGATTCAGAGGAGAAATTGAGACAGTTGGTGGAGGAGTTTGGAAGGGTGTGTGAAAGGAGGAAATTGAAAGTAAATGAGAATAAGAGTAAAGTGATGAAGTGTATGAGGTTGATAGATGGTAGGGGGATGAATATAGTTTTGAATGGTGAGTTGCTTGAGGAGGTAGATTGTTTTAAATATCTAGGGTCACATGTTGCTGTGGATGGAAGAATAGATGCAGAAGTGAAGTTTAGAATAAATGAAGTAGGAAAGGTGCTGGGAGGAATGAAAAAAGTGTTTAAATGTCGTTCGCTTAGAATGGATGTAAAGAGAAGGCTGTATGAGGGTGTTGTGGTACCGACTGCGTTATATGGGGCTGAAACATGGAATATGGGTGTAGCAGAGAGGAAAAGTTTGAATGTAATGGAGATGAGATGTCTGAGGAGTATGTGTGGAGTGACGCGTATGGATCGAGTGCGAAATGATGAAGTGCGAAGGAGAACTGGAGTTGTTCGGGAGATGGCTGGTAGAGTTGAGCAGAGGGTGTTGCAATGGTTTGGGCATATGGAGAGAATGGATAATGAGCGATTGGTGAAAAAGATAACTAGATCTGATGTGAGAGGTGTAAGACTGAGAGGAAGACCACGAATAGGATGGATGGACAGTGTGAAGAGAGCACTGGATGCGAGAGGGATGTCTGTTGAGCAAGGAAGAGTGGCTGTGCGTGACAGAAATAAATGGAGAGAAATTGTGAATGAATAAGTGATGACGCAGCCCTGAGGGGATATTCTCCCGCATTTGGTCTGATCAGCTAGTCAGGTCAGGTGCGGGTAAGGGGATGGGTCTGTTATGATGTGGCAGGGGTAAACCAGTTCTGCTGTCGGGCCCTGCTGTGGATGTCACTGCTTGCATTGCGCAGTTGACCCTTGTTCAGTGTGATGCGGTGAGGATCTGTCCGTTCTCCCCTTTGGGGCTAAGATGCGAATGAATGTGTTTGAATGGATGAGTAAATTGAGAGTGAGTCGTCCTGTCTCGGCTACCTCCCTTTCCTTGGGGGAAGCAGCCTACGTATATAGTTAGATAGATAGTATGCTGCATGTTTGATCACGAGCGTGTTCTGCCTCAGTCCCCCCCTTCTACCGTTATAGTAGAGTAAGTCGTCCTTTCTGTTGTTCAGAGCAGGATTTTCAGCTCTTTGTCCCCATGGCTTCATTTGTGCGTCCTTCTTACAAGTTGTATCAAGCTCTGCTGGCCCCTATATAATGAGCTCAGTCTCTGCATCATTGCCACTTAGATCTACTCCTCATTTTGTTCACGTCTCTGTCCTCCCCTGTACAGTTATTATTGAGTGCTCAGGAAGTCTCCAACCATCTAGCAGCTGTGTAATTTGAGTATAAGTGATGTTGCATTTTGTTCTTGTACTGTATAGCATAAGTTTAATTTGTAGGCCTAGTGAAGTTTTTGTAATTTATATAGGGTTCTTTACGTTAGTCATCATTGATAATATTTTGTATCTGTAATAATTTATCTTGCATTAACTGAGCATTACCCAGTGTATTTTCACTTTATCAGGGCTGACTTAGATAAATTTACTCATGCTAATATCGTATTAATAGAGGCTATTGCAGTTAACCATATATTTAACCAGTTTTTTGCCATTACATTATCCTTATGAGTCCTGAATGTTTTGTTGTTAGTTTGAGCATTAAACTTTAACTTGTAATTTTACCTAACTCTTTTGTTTTGAACCTGGAACTTTACAGGACAGTAGTGATTTTTAGTATTCTCACTTAAAGTGTACATTATCTCTCTCTGTTCCGTAACATAAATTTGGCGACCCCGCCAGGATATTCAGGATATTATCATAAGGATATTGCCTGATATTTTGTGACTGTTACTTATTCATGATGTCTACTATTACTACACTTGATGAAGCCAAAGATTTTTTGTCAAATGTGCAAACAGTGTGTGATGTAGAAAACAGAACAAAGAATGAACTTAAGCTTGTTGCTCAACAATTGGGAATTGCAGTTCACTCTCATCATTCTAAAGATCAAATTGGTGGCATGATCAATAAAAGCTTGTTTAATGTAACTCCTCCAAATGAGCAAACGCAGATTGAATTAGCTAAGTTACAGCTAGCCCTGCAGGAGGCTCGTGTTTAGGAGGCTGAATTTCAAGCACATGCTAAGGAGGCTGAGTCTCAGGCTAAGGAGGCGGAGTCTCATGCTAAGGAGGCGGAGTCTCAGGCAGGTATTCAGGAGGCTGAATTTCAGGCAAATGCTCGTATTCAAGAGGCACAGGTACAGGCTCAGGCACAAATTGAACTTCCTAGGATTCAGGCAGACCATGAGTATCGCATGAAACAAGGTGGAACTGGATCATCTAGCTCTGATGATTTTGATGTGGCTAAAAATGTTAAACTTGTCCCTCCTTTTAATGAATCTGATTTAAGAAAGTATTTTCAGTTGTTTGAGAGGGTAGCTACAGGTTTTAATTGGCCTAAGGAGTATTGGCCAGTACTCCTTCAAACTGTTCTCACCGGTAAAGCTCAAGTAACTTATGCATCTTTGCCTCAGGATCAATCTGATAATTATGATGTAGTTAAGAGCTTGATTCTTAAGGCCTATGAGCTTGTTCCTGAAGCCTATAGAGTAGAATTTAGGACAACTTACAAGCAAGATAAGCAATCCCATGTTGAGTATGCAAAAATCAAAGAAGATCTGTTAGAGCAGTGGTTAAATTCTAAGAATGTGGATTCTGATTTTGGTAAATTTAAGCAGATGATTTTGCTGGAGGACTTCAAGAGGTGTATTTATAAAGATGTAAGCCCATATCTTGATGAGAAAAGAATAGATAATTTGTCTGATGCTGCAGTTTTAGCTGATGAGTATGTTCTCACTCACAAAAGATATTCTAAAGAAAAAGGGAAAGCTGAGAGTAAGTACGTTGCCTCTACTCAGAGTACAGGTAACAGGAAAGAGAATAAAGATGATGTTTCTCAGGAAGTAAATACCAGCTTCACCTCTAGATTTCAGAAAAGTAAATGTACTTATTGTAGTAAGCTTGGTCATACTATGGAGAAATGTTTCAGGAGACAGCGTGATGTGAACAAAAAGGAGTCATTAAATATTCAGTCAATTGGTCTAGTGTCCACTCTTGAGAGTTCCCAGAATGCTTTAACTGAGTTAACTGAATCTGCTTTGAGGGGTAACTTAAATTCTCATGATGGAGCTCCTCTTTTGAGCAGTAACGTGGGTGACACTCTCAAGAGTTCATGTGCTAATTTCCTGTCTGATGGTTTTGTCAGTCGTCTGGACAGTAATGACAGGAAATCAGTTAAAATATATCGTGATACAGGTGCTTGCCAATCCCTTATGCTGACCAGTGTTCTAGGCTCTAATGTTAATTCCTCTGATGAAACTGTAATCTTACAAGGTGTAGGGAATAATTACTTCTCTGTCCCTCTGTGCAGAGTGAATTTAGAGTCTGGTTTTGTTAATGGTTCCGTTATGGTTGGGTTGGTTGAGACACTCCCAGTGCCAGGTGTAACTTTCTTACTTGGAAATGATATTGGTGGAAGTCAAGTGTGTCCAGCTCCTCAGTTGTCTAGTGAGCCAGTGGCTGCGTCCCAGGATTGTGGTGTCCCTGATGTTTTCCCTGCATGTGCTATCACTAGGGCTAAGTCTAAAGTTACTGGTGATTTAGAGGATAATGATGATGATGATGTTATCCTAGCTGACACTTTTCTTGCTAATTTGGACCACTCACCAGATGAGGCAGTACCCCGTAGTGTTGATAATTTGTCTCGTCAAGAGTTGGTTGAGTTGCAGGTTGCTGACCCTGAGTTGAAAGGTCTAGCTAACTCTGCTTACAGTGAAGAAGAGTCAACCGGTGCTTCTACTTGTTATTATGTGAAGTCAGGAGTACTTATGAGGAAGTGGAGACCCCCAACAGCATCAGCCGACTGTGAATGGGAGGTTGTACATCAAGTTGTCATCCCTCGTGTTTGTAGGCAGGATATCATTAGAGTGGCTCATGATTCCATTTTGGCAGGACACCTTGGAGTGAGGAAGACTGTGGCACGCATTTTGAAACACTTCTACTGGCCAGGTATCTTCAGGGATGTTTCCTGGTATTGTAAGTCTTGTCACACCTGTCAAGTTGTGGGGAAGTGTAATCAGACCGAAAAGGTTGCACCTCAAGTTCCCATTCCTCCTTTTGAGGCGCCTTTCACCCGTGTGTTGGTGGATAATGTGGGCCCTCTTCCTAAGACTTCTTCAGGATTTTCTTATGTGTTGACCCTGATTGATATGGCTACTCCTTATCCCGAAGCCATTCCACTTAGAAATATCTCAGCAAAGAACGTGGTTAAGGAAATGCTAGGGTTCTTCACAAAGTTTGGTCTGCCCAAGGAGGTACAGTCAGACCGGGGAAGTAATTTCATGTCAAATGTTTTCAAGCAGTCTCTGAAAGAGTTGGTCACGTCTTCAGCTTACCATCCCCAGACCCAAGGAGCGTTGGAGAGATATCATCAAACACTCAAATCGATGCTCAAGAAATACTGTTTGGAACATCAGAAAGACTGGGATAAAGGTCTTCCATTCGTTGTGTTTGCCGCAAGAGAATCTCCAAATGAATCACTGGGCTTCTCACCTTTTGAACTACTGTTTGGCCATGAAGTAAGAGGACCCCTTAAGTTACTCAAGGAATGCTGGCTGTCGGAGGAAGATGACGTCAACCTGCTGGAGTATGTGATGAAGTTCAAAGAACGGCTGTCCACTGCTTTACAACTGGCGAGAGAGAATTTTGGAGCTGCTCAGGAGAAGATGAAGACTTGGTATGATAAGAAGTCCAGGTTACGCCACTTTCAGCCAGGAGATCAGGTTTTGATTCTGCTACCTGTTCATGGGCAACCTCTTCAAGCCAAGTTTAGTGGTCCTTATTTCGTGGAGAAGAAACTCAGTGATGTCAACTATGTCATCGCCACACCAGATCGTAGAAAGAACAAGCAACTATGTCACATCAACATGCTAAAGTTATATCACAGGCGGGACGAAAATAATCCAGTCTGCACTGTAGCTGTTCCACCCGAGTCTGCAAGTGAAGCTCTCCCATGCAGTATGAGCCTGAGTGATAGTTTGGGGAAGAATCCTGATGTCATGAATGATCTCCAGACTAAGCTTTCTCATCTACCTCCCGAGGAAAGGCAGGAGTTTTCGGCAATACTGCAGGAGTACCCACAAGTGTTCCGTGCCACTCCAGGAAGAACTACTGTGTTGATGCATGATGTCGATGTTGGAGACGCAAAGCCAATTAAACTGCCTCCTTACCGTGTGAACCCAGTGAAAGTTCCTCTCATCCAGAAGGAGCTTGGCTACCTGTTGGACCACAAGATGATTGAGCCCTGTCAGAGCGAGTGGAGTTCTCCTGTCACTCGAGTCCCTAAGCCAGGTGGGTCACAGCGGCTTTGCATCGACTACAGACGTGTTAATCAGATAACCAAAACAGACACTTACCCTCTCCCTCGCGTGGAAGATTGCATAGACAAGATCGGAAAGGCTAGGTACGTAAGTAGGTTTACAGATTGTTTTAGAGTAATAAGAAATTTCGTTTGTAAATTTCTTTTTTCTTTGTGGGGAGGTGTTACATAGCCTATGATTTCATCATCCTTTGTGTAATTTTAACGCACAGTATGCTGCATGTTTGATCACGAGCGTGTTCTGCCTCAGTCCCCCCCTTCTACCGTTATAGTAGAGTAAGTCGTCCTTTCTGTTGTTCAGAGCAGGATTTTCAGCTCTTTGTCCCCATGGCTTCATTGCGCGTCCTTCTTACAAGTTGTATCAAGCTCTGCTGGCCGCTATATAATGAGCTCAGTCTCTGCATCATTGCCACTTAGATCTACTCCTCGTTTTGTTCACATCTCTGTCCTCCCCTGTACAGTTATTATTGAGTGCTCAGGAAGTCTCCAACCATCTAGCAGCTGTGTAATTTGAGTATAAGTGTTGCTGCATTTTGTTCTTGTACTGTATAGCATAAGTTTAATTTGTAGGCCTAGTGAAGTCTTTGTAATTTATGTAGGATTCTTTACGTTAGTCATCATTGATAATATTTTGTATCTGTAATTATTTATCTTGCATTAACTGAGCATTACCCAGTGTATTTTCGTTTTATCAGGGCTGACTTAGATAAATTTACTCATGCTAATTTCGTGTTAATAGAGGCTATTGCAGTTAACCATATATTTAACCAGTTTTTTGCCATTACATTATCCTTATGAGTCCTGAATGTTTTGTTGTTAGTTTGAGCATTAAAGTTTAACTTGTAATTTTACCTAACTCTTTTGTTTTGAACCTGGAACTTTACAGGACAGTAGTGATTTTTAGTACTCTCACTTAAAGTGTACATTATCTCTCTCTGTTCCGTAACAATATATATATATATATATATATATATATATATATATATATATATATATATATATATATATATATATATATATATATATATATATATATATATATATATATTATAGATAGATAGATAGATAGACAGATAGATAGATATCATTCAATTTTATTATTTGACTACTCTTTCATTTATGCTAAAGAATTGTTTAGTTCAGGCAACTACACCATTTTCCCTCTTTTCGTGTTTGCCTCTGTAGACCAGGAAAGGACCATTGGAAACTTCAATGAATGCCTCTTCCTGTCCTCTTACCCTCAGTAAGACCTATGGATTTGCAATTTACAGTTATGTCCTTCAAGATGAAAAGCCAAGTTAACTTCATAGACCTAAGTTTGAACGATATATGTCCCAAATTTTTAAAAGACGATGGATTTTTCTTTCACCACAGAGATTCTTAGCACTCCTTCCTCTTCAGCATGTCTGACCACTTCCATGGTCAGACGATTATTAGGGACATGGCTTGGTAGAATTTGTCACTGGTTTAGAAGCAGGCCATAAAAACACTTACGCTCATGCAGTCACATCGATTCTGAATGTAATAGCCCCGAAATAAAGTCATCATGGACATTAGATACTAGCGCCGAAGTGGAAACATGTGAAGGTGTGTGGCATGTATGAGGACTGCTATTTCTCGTATTCACCCGCCTCTGCATTGCTTATCAGTCTTCACACTTATTTTTCTACTCCGTGGTTCATTCTCGTGGGTTTTCTTTCACACTGCTCTCATTGTCACCTTCACACCACAAATTTATGTTCAGACAGTCCACTACATCGTCCTCCCTGATCTCCCTTGTTAATGACTCGCTTAAACATTTTACTCACTTCACTTTCAAAATCTGCTGGGCCTCTATTGCCGTTCGCTACAGCCTATGTATCAATTTTTTGTACTATAATCAACTTTCTTTTCCGATGCTTGTCTTTCAGCCGTCTTATATTATTATTTGTCCCATTACGTCACTCACACGACCAGTACCAATTCTTCCAGCAATATCATCCATTACTAATTTCCTGTAAAATCAATGTCATTTATCAAACTAGCAATGTACGAGTATCCCCCGAAGCGTATGGTTCATATCCAGTCCTCAGTTATAGCAAATAGAAACATCGTTGTGTAGAATTAAAACAAAAGTGTTACCAAAAAAAAAAAAAAAAAAAAATCAATGGCCCCCAAAATGAAAGACTACATGTCCTTCAGGCCTCAGTGCTTGTTACTGTATGTGCCAAAATTGTTAGTGCCGTGTAGCGAAGCCATCAGACATATCACCTCAGCATCACCTCAAATGATACTGGAGAGGGACGCCTTCATGTGGTAGCACTCATATGACAAGGCCGATCCACTGCCCTATTATGCGAACGTCCCTCACCTTCCTCCCTCTCTTCCACAAAACGGAGAGTGAGCTGTAGGAGTGCAGTTTCAGCCTGCACTCCACTGGGTTCACGTTCGAATGTGTTTGGGGTTGCAATCACCACCATCGCCACAACCACCACCAACACCATCATCATCATGACAAATACCGACACCAACACCACTACTATTACTACTACTACTACTACTACCATTACTACTACTACTACTTCTACTACTACTACTGTACCAACCCTGGAATATCTAGTGCTCCTTAACTAAGCCATATCTCTCTTGTACCAGCTCAGATTTTTGACAGCCCTCCTTCCCAATTTGTAATGCGCCTCTGCTGCCTCCCTCAGTGCGTGTGTGTGTGTGTGTGTGTGTGTGTGTGTGTGTGTGTGTGTGTGTGTGTGTGTGTGTGTGTGTGTGTGTGTGTGTGTGTGTGTGTGTGTGTGTGTGTGTGTGTGTGTGTGTGTGCGTGCGTGCGCGCGCGCGCTCAGTCGTGGCATTACGGCCGAACCTCACCGGATCCGGACGGAATACTAAGTGGCAGGGCGCGGGAAGGGAGAAAGGAAGGAAACAATATTGTGCGGTATGGAAGGTGAACTGGAAAAGAGAAAACAAACGAGAGAGAGAGAGAGAGAGAGAGAGAGAGAGAGAGAGAGATGAAATTCCAAAAAAAGATTCTCACATAATCTTTTCTCTTATTTTTTCTTTTCCATCTTCAATATTTTCACCGCAGGTACGCCCTTGATCATTTTAAGTTCTTTCTTCTCTTCTGTACTTTTCTATTCCTTTTTTTTTATATATATATATATTCCTTCAGTATTCTTTGGCCTTTCATTCTGTGTTAAATTCTGAGTTTACAAAGGGTCACACGAAGCTGCCGGTCAAACTTTACTTTTAGCTTTACCATTCCAGCAGCTGTGTATCATACCTAACTGTTCCATGTCACACCACACTGCCCCATGTCATATCAGACTACCCAGTATCACACCAGGCTGTCCCTTGTCAAACCAGACTGCATCATGTCACACCAGACTTCACTGTATCACGCCATACTACCCTGCCTCACACCATACTGCCTGAGGCAAGGTTAGGTAGGATGTGGTGGGTTGTGACAGAGTTTGGTAGGATGGGTTGGGGCAGGGTAAGGTAAGGTGAAGTGAGGCATGGTTTGGTAGGATCACTTCAGAAAGGCCAAAGGACCCTCCCAACAAGCTGCGGCTGTGGCACTTTGGGGCTGCTGACTGGGAGGCCCTCAGGCACAACTTCTTTGATTTCCTTGATATGACTCCTGCATCCATGGCTGACAGCTTTCTAAGTGTGTGTCGCTCATTACTGAAGCATAAATTCCTTTCTCGTATCCTCTAACTAGTCCAAGAAAACCTTGATTTAATCATGCTTGTTGTAACGCTGTCTATAACACGGAAAAGCATACAAGAAGTACCAACACCAACCCACTCTTGAATCTCATATCTTTCAACGTTTCTACCCGGAATCGTGGTAAGTCTGTTCATCGCTCTTCTAAAAACAAAAATGCATTCATACTAAATGCTGTGAACTCTCTGACTTACAGTGTTCCTACTCTTTCTGCACTTTGCTAAAAATCTTTCTAACAACTTCACTTCATGCTCCTTCACTTCTTCTTTCCGCTCTGATTTCTCTGTACCTGTTTCTTCTGCTGAAAAGGCAGAACTCTTTGCTCAGACTTTCCCCTCCAGTTCTACCTTAGACGATTCCGGTGCTGTTCCTCCATCTGTGTGTGTGTGTGTGTGTGTGTGTGTGTGTGTGTGTGTGTGTGTGTGTGTGTGTGTGTGTTAAAAGCTGGGGACCATATGGTGTGAAGGAGTGGTATGTGAGTGAGGTATGCCAGAGCCACATGGTTTTACAAGAGTGAAGCTAGAGAGAAAGACGCAGTTTGCGTAAAAGCATCCTGCTGGTGACAACGTTAAAGCAGTATTTATTTAGCAAGTGAAAATCTCCTGCAATTTTATTTATTTTCTTATCCTTGGGTTTTGCGAGACGATGGAGTTTTGAAGGGTACTTGTGGTCTTTATGTTTTTTGCAATCATTCATTTATTAGAAACTAGGGTAGTGTAAGTTCAATGATTTCCTTTTTTTTTTTTTTTCAATTGTTTTACTACAGGTATATTATGGTGAGGTTATGGATCGATGGACTTAGATTCTTAATCATGATGCAAAGGGATATTAAAGAACTACCGATCACAATAATTGGCCAACCATCACATGCAAGACCTATTTTAAACATACTGTTTAATTTGTTAGTAACAGAAAAAAGCAGCTCAGATTATGGGTCTAATTAACCCAAACCATTTTTTAAAATAGGAGTAAATCTGAAAGGCTAGTTTGGTTAGAAGTAATGACAACAGGTGAAGCTGGATAAGACTAAGATCTTTTCCTGAATACCAACCCATATCAGGCCGGGCCATGTCTAACAGTACTTAAACTGACTGACAGGAAAACAGTCAAGTATGTGGACGGACAACCAAAGTACCTCTTTTCGTTAGGCTTCGTATAAACAAAACTGTGTAATCTTGACTAAAGCATCCCCACCCGCCAAACCTCTTCAACGCCAACAACATTACCCCCACTCTTTGTTCATCCCTACACATTCATCAGTCATGCCAACACCCACTCCTTCACTCACCAAGACCATTTCATTGCCTACGCCAACTACCCAATTTGTCTGTCCATCCCCACCCATTCACCACATGTAAACCAGTTGTCTAAATTAGCCCACAAGTACCCCAAACTGGTCACCGAATCCCCAGACTAAAGCAAGCATGAAGTTATAATGATCACTTGTGTATTTCCTCTTTCGTAATTTCCGATATATTACATTTCCTCCAAGCCACACATGTGCGTGATGTGGTCACGAACCCAACACTTACAGACTTAGTGAAGAGACTTTACGTAATGGACTCGGATAACAAGTTTGTATTGTTCATGTGTGGTGTTAATGAACGAACAGTTAGGTTGCAACATAAATCCTGTAGTTAAAATATATAGATGGCAGGATTTTAGAGTAAATAGTGAACCTTCGAATCACGCATTCTTCTAAACACACACACACACACACACACACACACACAATAAACAGGGCCCACACTCTTGGTACACAGGTATTCTGTGTGGCTAAAGCAGTGGTGCTTGAAAACCGAACCGCAATCCAAATCGGGACTGCCACAGGCTATGGTATGGACTCTGGCAATTTCCCTTAGTTACTGTGCAATATCTCGCCCATATGTGTCGATATATATTTATGTATCTATCTCTCTATTTCTAGATAGGTAGATAGATAGTTAATAGATGAATGGATAGATAACAGAGACAGATTGATAGATAGGTGGATAGATTGACAGACAGACCCACAGGCAGACATACAGATAGATAGATAGACAGACCGGCAAATAGACAGATATATAGTTAGATAGAAAGACAGATAGACAGATAGAGTGACAGATATATAGCATTTAAGACTTTGGGATTACTCTCTGTCACAAACCTGCTTGAATAATTAACACTTAATGATGTATCCTACCTAAATGATGATCATCTATTGCAGCAACACTTTAAGGCACGTGAACTGCACACAATTTCATCTACAAAATACATGATATAAGGAATCATATCAACCTCTTCGCTTCGCGTTTACGGAGACTGATTAAGAGAGAAGTGGTTAATTTTTCCAGCGTCTCAAGGTGCTCCTGCTCCAAACAACGAGAGTGTCGTACTGAAAATCCCAATATCACTGTTATCTCTTCAGGATTGTCTTTTAGGAAATTAACACCATTCTAAATCTTGATAATATTGTTTGTATCAAGCTGAACTGAACACACCCACATAAGTATTATCATTAGCCTTTTTAGATAGTGGACTGACAGAGGGTTATTAAAGAGTGATGTGGTTACTAGTGGACGGAGGTGGTGAAGTGGTAGAGAAAACGTGAATGTTGTTTTGTAGTGAAGACGTGTTTCATTTTTCTAATTAGGTGGAGAGGGGTGTCAAGTGACGAATATTTCACGTCTAATTTAGCCACCAAAAACTGTTAACGTTACTGACAGAAGAATATCTGCCTTAATCCGTTCACCATGATGATGTATTTGTCATTATATTCATGCTCGTACCTAGCATAAGGACGTTTTGAATGGGAAGCATTAGATATTGCCTTAGCCGATTTCAGTTTAAGTGAACCAAATTGCTGAACAAATTCGTCTTCTGGTAGCAAGAATGATTACAGAATGCGTCATCGAACTGCTGGGGTTAAAGCCAACTCTGATGTTCCTAAGATTTAATTTTCCGAATCGTTCGAGTATTATCATTACTATTATTATGAACTTCATATTCTGTGGAGCTCTTATTGATACTGTAGGTATTATATCCTTTTTTTGTGGGAGGAGGGGGGGGGGTTAAGATCTAGAAGACTGACATTCGAAGACCGTTCGAGATAGAGACTTGAGATTTTCAGGGGTGATGTATCTTAGTTGTAGGCTTCTTTTGGCACATTTTTTTTTTTCCCTAGCACTAGCGCCGCACTTACGCCCTCTGTTATTTTTTTCAATTATTGCTCTTCTGCACAACAAAAACTACTGAATCGATTGCCTTGCAATTGTTCCAGTATGTAGTCGTCAACATACACTACTGCACCTGGGTATTGATAATGAGATCCAGTAAACACTTTTTGAAATATCGAGGAAAATCAAAATGGCCACAGCGTGCGTGAAAGTGCTAAATCGGTAAGTATTTGGCTGATTTTGGCCAAACTCGGTGGAAATGTAGTCACTTGCAGTGGGTCATGAGTGAACACGATTTGCATCGTATGAATGACCTTGACCTTGATCTCAAGGTCACAGTTCAGTCATCATCATCATTATCATCCGGACCTCCTTTCCCACCCTAGGGCACGGTGAGGAGTAGCAATGTCCAGACAGCCCAAATTTGCCCAATCCAGTGGGCCACGCTTCCATTCACTCATCATTCAAGCCCCCGGAATCCTGATTCTATGTAATGAATGTCACAGATCAAAATCAGTAAAAAATTTTGAGTCACACCAAAAGTCCTTTAATTTTAGGTCTACAATGATGAAAGTATTTTCATCTGCAGCGTGGAGTTTTTTTCGTATTGCTTCAGCAGTTTAAAAATTCTACATATTATCATTATTATTATTATTATTATTATTATTATTGTTATTATTATTATTATTATTATTATTATTATTATTAGTAGTAGTAGTAGTAGTAGTAGTATCAGTATTATTATTGTTGCCGTTGTTGTTGCTGTTGTTTTTGTTGTTGTTATAATAATAATAATAATAATAATAATAATAATAATAATAATTATTATTATTATTATTATTATTAGTAGTAGTAGTAGTAGTAGTAGTAGCAGTAGTACTATTATTATTATTATTATTTTGAAACATTAGTTAGGCATGCCTTCTGAGAAACATGGAGTGTGTTGACATCTACATGCTTTATTACATCGATACTATATTCGTATATCATCTGCACCTCAGTCACATGGGCAAACACTCTTGCTGACTCGACCATCAGACAAGGTACTTGAGGGGCAGAGAATAGGCTTCTAACGCGTTCATCACTGATCGATGGACACACACACACACACACACACACACACACATGTATATGTTCTTTTAATGACATAGACATACAGACAGCATTTATTTAATGCAAAGTAAAAATAGTGAACATTCTGTAAACCTCCTTTTGTAAGAGTCAACGAAGAAAATATTGCAATGAACACAACAGCATCGAAAGCGAAACTTCATACCTTCCTTTGGGTTCAGGTGTGCCAGGTAAAATTCAAGTCATTAGATGTTGGTCCACCCTTCCAAAGACGCGGGATCGAATCCAGGACGGAGTGAAGAAAGTTTCAGGATTTATTAATTCTACTTTCAGTTGATTTAATTTACTTTGGGGAAGGCCTTTTACAGTGGAGGAGGTATACACGGCCATATCTTAACCCCACTTTGAAGTCTTCCCCAGGGCCAATAACACTGCATGAAGAAGCAATAATGAACTCGTGATACGTCGTTGGACTGAAGTGGTTAGAGCAGTATTTATTGATCTCCCATAAGGTCCATCGCCGTGCCATAAAAACACCCCGGCTAACACCATCACCAAAGTCCTGAATGAGACAGCCCAAACAGGTGGTTAGTGTGGACGATGGGTATTAGCACCCTAGTGGTGGCTTGTAAAGGTATGTAATGGCATCTTGTGGGTGTACGAAGTTCATAAGTCATCTCAAATGGACTGTGTAGTTTATAACCAGAGGTGGAGATATACATATATTATCATTCAATCATCATTCATCATCCAATCCTACGTTGCCCCATTAGGAGCGTAGGAGCCTGGGGCTACGCAAGTTGGTCCTGACATTTAAGATGAAAATGACCAGCCTCACTCATCCCTGAGTGGCATTACGTGAGCAATAAACCCCAATCACCCCTTGGATATAAACCTTCACCGGCTCAATCAGATTGGAGCTCCGTAATTACCCACTAAACCACCAGGTGCCAAAATTTGGTTATATGGTTACCACCCAGCGTAGTAAATGGTTTCCTGGTGTACAGGAAACCATTTGGCTTGTCACTCAGTGTAGAGTCACCCACAGGCAGTAGGAAGAGGAAAGAATGAAGGAAAGAAAGACAGATGAGGGAGTGTAAAGTCACCCGTAGGCAGAAGGATGAGGAAAGAATGAAGAAAAGAAAGATAAGATGGAAGGAAAGAAGGATGGAAGAGGGGAAAGGACAGACACCCAAGAGCAGCACTACATCCAGTGAGTGGATGGTGAGAGCCCCCACCTACCACAGACGCCCCCACCTACCAAGCTACTTAAACGTACTCTAAGTCGACATTACAAAGTCATTTCCAGACCACATTATTCTCTTACTCACAGCGTCAGGATAAAAAATGAGGCAGATGTTAATATGAGGAATCCTGCCAAAAGGAAGAGTGTGAAAAAGAAAAAAGTGGAAAAAGTGGGAACGTGTGTGTGTGTGTGTGTGTGTGTGTGTGTGAGAGAGAGAGAGAGAGAGAGAGAGAGAGAACCAGAGCACACGACCTGAATCTACTTGTTTACTCTGTTGACATAGCCCTTTATGCTTTCTTTATCTTACGTGTTTGCTAAGACCCCTTGGTGATGTTTAAATCTGTGTCTGCTTTCACTGACGCAGCTGCCCCATTCCCTTCCCTTACACTGCTGTCTTCACTGCATTTAACAAGCCTGGACTGTAAACAGAAATCTCCTTTATTCATACATTTTTTTCTCCTTTTCACTTCTGTATCTTTTCACCTTCGCGTAGGTGGTCGGGTGCGTAGCTTGTCTGTCTGCTGCTCTTGCCTGGGGTTGTGTGTACTGTATTAAGGTATGTTATTACTTTTGCCAGAATTCCACGGTGAAAAGAATCTCTCCTACATACACTTCCATTCCAAAATCAGCACGACATATGGACAAATTTCCCCCGGAACACCTGATGGGAATACTAATTAACTGCCTATGAAAACTCGGGTAATTTATGCACCTACATTTGGTTACTTTCAGCTGCATCATAAATCAATCAGTCTGGTGTTGTTGGGGTGTGGTTGGGATAAAACGATGTACGTGGGTTGTCCCGAGTAATCGATAGGCAAGAATAGTCTTCCAATTTTCACTCAGCAACAGACAAACGGACATATTAAAAAGTAAAAACACACAACTTACGTAAAAAAAAGGATTACAAGCGTAAAATATGTGTTGCATCTGTGAATAGTTCAAGGCTTTAGTTTATTATTATTATTACTATTATTATCATTATTATTATTATTATTATTATTATTATTATTATTGTTATTATTATTATCATTATCATCTTTATTATTATTATTATTATTTTCATTATTATTACTACTACTACTGCTCCACAAAATGTTTATACCTGTAGGAAAGCGATTACAAATACATAATAAGCAAGAAGCACTTAGACATGCCTCACCCACGCAATACAGTTGACGTAAGGGCCTAAAGTGAGGCTGGTGAACTGCAGGAGAAAGACAGCCTCAGCCTTTAGTTCATTGCAGTTGTCAGCTAGCAACTATAGATTACCGACATCTTCATATGATTCCACGTTAATTTTGCAGCCCTGCTATCCATCTCTCCTTGCCCGCCGCTCTCTCTCTCTCTCTCTCTGACACTGAACCTGTATTAAGCTATTGATATATGATATTTTCTTTACTTTCTTTGTAAAATGCAACCAGAAATACTTCACCAATTTCTCACAAACGCTTCCCGGTTCCGTGATATGGTGAGCTAAATTAGGCTTTGGTTTTCATTTATTTAGCTATTTTTTTTGTAGGTCTGCGAGTATTAGGGAAGTAACAAGAGATCAAGCTGGTTGGACTGGATAAGTTCTATGCGGCATTTTTTTTTTCTTTTATGAAAGGAAGAAGGAAACCAAGGCCAGGAGCCCGCAAAATGTTCCCTCCAAGAAAAAAACAAAAAACAAGGTAACAGAGAGCCAAATTCAAGATCCATTTATTTCGAGACCAGGATTTGGCATCCCTTTTCAACCTGACAGTCGTTGGATTGGCTCTGTTGGATAGATGAATGTGAAACTACGTGTGGACTGAACTTTATCTATCCGGTGAGGCCAGGATTCCGAGGGGCTTGAATGGTGAATGAATGGTAGTGTGGGCCATTCAGGTGAGCAGACTTTGGTTGGTATCTCATTCTAACTCATTCTATCTCATCCCATCTTAGAGTGGGAAAGGAGGTCTGGATGATGATGATTATGATGGTGATAGTGATGGTATATTATCACATCACACTGTAAACGTCACACATACTCCAGGCCAGCAAATCCCTTGATCACATGCCACACCGGTAAGTGTACCTGGCAAACAGCGCCCACACTGAAATGAACAACAAGCTGCACCTCGATTGCACAACCTTTTATATGAACCAAGAACGACTACTTGAAAGTAAGGAGTGTGTACATGAACAACATTATATTTTATATCATGGCGAGCTGCTTTATTGACATGTAATATTTATCAGTGGGCAAACTAAAATTATGAAAGTGGTATAGCATCTGTAGACTAGAGTAGTGAAGTATTAGATGGGTGTGCAGTAGCTAAGTGCTCCTCATAATCACAGCCACCACGAATAAAAGAAGCAACTGATATCTTGTCATGGTACAGATTAAGAGATAAGAAACAATTGATAAGGATCCGTATATACTTGTTGTACACCCACAGCTCAAAAACCTGATAAAGAAACCACCAGGCCTTCTTGGGGGAGCCAGAGGTGCAATGGTTAGCACATAATACTCGCCACTAGAAGAATCAGTGTTCTATTTCTGGACTATTAAGATTGTTGGATAAAGTTTATTTACACCCTTCTCCCTGTTCACACAGCAGTACGGCCGGAAAGTTAGATATAAAAACGACTGCTGCGATATCCTGTTTTAGGCTAAGACTGGAACTTAGCAAATTGAGCTGTTTGCCTCAATGATCCTTGTGTACTTAATAATATATCCCCTCGCTGACATCCGGAATAAACAGAGCTGTACTGCTGTATTATGTGTTTCGGGATACAGTCAGTGGGAATAAAAAGCTGTCATCAGAAGAAGGCAGATGGGAAAGAATTTAAGACACGTGATGTCTTTCTTCGACTGGACTGGTCGCAGGACTCAAAGTGTGGATAGGTAGTGGACTGCTCATGAGATGGTATAATCCCCGTACAACACTTCAGTATGTTGGTGTTCAAGGAATAATAAATGAATGGCTTATGCACTGGCAGGGAGTAACACTGAACAGAACTATAAAGCAAGAGTAACGACACTATCTTTCCAACCATCAAGCTTGGATCGGTGTTACGTTAATCCATATTCATTTTAAGAGGTTAACTGCTATGAACTATTACCACAGTACCGCTCATAGCTCTTCCTTTTTGTAGTGCTGTAACTACCTATAATAATTCAACGCAGAAGTGCAAACCGATAACTATTCAGAAAATGTCTTGCAGTGAGATGAACCTACCAAGAACCACCACCATAGTTTCAAGCACCTATTTTAAAACAGAAAATAAAGAAAAACATTAACAGGCACGAGAGGAGGTAGTATAACCACACGCCATCCCTTAGAACTGTTCCTTACCCAAGACAGAAACGCAAGTGATAAAACATGATAAGAAACGAGAGGAGAAACGCTTTATATATGAGGTGAAACAGATCAAATGCCACAATGTGTTATCAGAAGGACACTGGCGCTCGCAACTCCATAGGTAGAGAAGATGAAGTGGGTGGGTGACTGGCGGGTTATGGTGCTGTAAGATGCCACGCCAAACACACCAATTAAAGGCCTATAAAGCGAATTGCACATAGAAATAAAGACGATAGTACCCCTCCACACACACACATTTGTTTAAATAATTAAGAAGATTTACAAGGATTCTGTCTGTCTGTCTGTCTGTCCGTCTGTCTGTCTGTCTGTCTGTCTGTCTCTCTCTCTCTCTCTCTCTCTCTCTCTCTCTCTCTCTCTCTCTCTCTCTCTCTCTCCCCCTCCACGAATGTTGCAATTTGCACTCCCACTCCAGCTTTAACTCTCTCTCTCTCTCTCTCTCTCTCTCTCTCTCTCTCTCTCTCTGTCTTTCATCATTGTTCTCCTTGACCTCACATAAATATCCCTGTGAATGCTTGTCCCTCGCGCTCCCATTGGTTCAGGTCTCCCTCTCCTCTCTCACCCTTCCACTTCTTATCTCCTTTACCCTCCTCCTGCAGCTCCTCCTTCTCTCTTTCTCCCCAGCCACGCGCCCCTCTCAGCTGCATTATCTTGAATTACTTGGGTATCCAATACCTTGCTTTGATTCCATTTTGTACGTCTCCTGCTTCGTAATACTCTTCGCTTCATCATTTCCCTATTCCTTGACCCTAATGCCTGGAACTTAGCCACATTTATTAAGTCCTATACACAACTCATCCTCTTGGGGGCTGTCTCCTTCTCTACTGCATCTGCTCCGACCCTGGCGAGATGTGGTCCTCTACAGGAAGGGGACTATTTGTTTGTGATCGATGGGGTTGCTCAGCCACGTAGACAGGGTAAAGCAACAGCAAAATGTAGAGTTTGCTGTCCATAGAAATCTCAAAGGTACATGCATACACGTAGATGTCACGCTGAAAAATACTGGTTGTCATGTTTTAGGTGGTTCCTTGTTTTTACTTACACACACACACACACACACACACACACACACACACACACACACACACAGGTAAATCCACAGAAGCGCAGACTTAAACCATTACGAAGATTTACGATAATTCTCTCTCTCTCTCTCTCTCTCTCTCTCTCTCTCTCTCTCTCATAATCATCATCATCATCACTACCACCCCTTCTCTCTTTCCTAGTTAGTAGGGTGAGAGAGACCCAGAAACGAGAAGGGAAAAGTAGAAAAATGTTACAACATACAGACGAGTAGGCTAGTCACTGAAAATGGGCCTCACATTTAGCCATTCATCACTGAAATCCCCCAGACCCCAGACTTCACCTCGCAGTCCAAACAATCCACGTAAAATTCGCTTCGAGGTGCCTGTTAAATGGAGCTAATTCGTCGACTCTCTGGTTAATGTAGGGGAGCAGCGTTATGTGCATTTACGTATATACTCCTTTGATCCATTTCTGCTTTCTATCAGTGCCTTGCCTTCCCAAACTTCCATATCTTACTTGCTCGCAGACGTACCCTATATACAGCGTTCTTGGTCTGCCACCTTCTCTTTCCCTCAAACAACCTCACACACACTCTTTTTACTACACTCCCTCTTTGTATCCATACTTTTCAAATGAACACTCTTCTAACGTTTCATGTAATTCTCCTTACTTCACATCTATTATAAATGTTCACAACCCACACACTTTCCTCAAAAACCCAATTTCTATTGTTGTCACTCTTTTGGTATTCATGGCATTGCAGAATATCATACTCTTACATAACTGTGGGCAAAGCAGAATTCTTGCAGCCTCTGTACTCTATCGTCTGTTCCGCGTCGTATTTTTCATAGTGTCAGCAACCTTAGGTCCTTTCAACACATTTATCGTTCTTTACATCACTGCAGTTACTGTAAGCAATTAGATTTCCACTGCTTGGAGTTTTTCACCATTTACTGTAAATTACCATGATCCGTAAAAACCATTGCAATACTCTTACCTATGTTTAATTGTCCCACGGCACACAAGCATTCAGAAAACTGTGAATCAGTCCACACAGCATACAGTCACTTATGGCACGCAACACAGCATCATCTGCAGACGTTAGCGTGAAAATGTCAATTCCTCAACATTTACAATCAGCCTCACTTTCGTTCCTGGTAGCCTAATCATGTTTTCACCTTTTTCCCAACACTTACCTATCTGTCAATCTATCTATCTATCTATCTATCTATCTATCTGTTAATATAATGCCGTCACGTAATTCCCATTTTTTCCAGTATTAATTCTAACCTGTCACTGAATCACCCGTCTACAGGTATACAAGTTTCACTACGGTCTTAAAAACTTTGTTACATAATTTTTAAGTCATCCTATTAATATCCCGTCGTTTATTGCCGCGTCCCTCCTACCTCTATGATCCCTCCCTTTTCCCTTCCCTCTCCATCCCTCCCTTTCCCCCTCTTTCTCAAGTCCTACTTGTCTCCTTCCCCCTCCCCCATCCTTCTCTTTCTCCTCCCCCCATCCATCCTTCAATCTGTTTTTTCCCATTCCTCTCTCCTCTGTCCTCCCCTCCCATCCCTTCCTTTCTCTTTCCCTATTGTTCCCTCTCTTTCTCCTATCTCTTTCTCTCTTCTCTTTATCCTTTATCTCTCTCACCTGAATGACTCGCTAGTGCACAGCCCTTAGGCCAACTCTCTCTCTCTCTCTCTCTCTCTCTCTCTCTCTCTCTCTCTCTCTCTCTTTCTCTCTCTTTCGAGTGGTCCCCTCCTGACCTCACATGAATATCTCAGTGAGTGCATCTCGATCACGCCTCCCTCCATTCTCCTCTCCTGCCATTCTCTCATGCAACTCCTCCCTTTCTCCTCAGCCACGCGCCTCTTTCGTCTGTATGATTGTATTATACATGACTGATGCCTTCCTTTTGATTACGTTGTGTATTGCTCCGTAGTACTTACCATATCGTTGTTTCACCACCCATGTAGCACCAGTCGAGCAGGGCAGTACTCCCGAGGTGGATGGAAAGCTGATGACAGGGAGTGCTGGAGCTCCCGTTTCATCAGCCCTCAGGACTAGTTCCTGACCATCCCCCTTTGCTGAACTTTTTCAGTGTCTCAGTTACACAGAGAGTAGGCCAGCATGCTCTCCAGTACAAATTTCTCTATCTATCTTCACCAAACTACATGCACAGTACACACTACACTTCCTATTCAAAATTTACCAAAATGGCGTCAATTCACCCAGCCTCGGAGTCCCCAGGGGGGGGGAACATAAATGCCCCCGCCATCTGCCCCTCTCCCGGTGACGACTCGAGGTGCCTGGAACCACTGTCTGACTCTCTTCTTCTTCATTTCTGCAACATTCGCGGCCTTTCATCTAACTTTCGCTCTGTTGAGCACCACCTCTCCTCCTCTAAACCTCACCTTCTTTTTCTAACTGAGACTCAGCTGTCTGAGGCAACTGACAGCAAACCCTTTTCTGTATCCTCCTACTTTCTCTATACTCATTTCAAAGCCAAAGGTGGCTGTTGTGTATACATACGCAACGACTTATCTTGCTCTCGTGTTCCTGAACTTGATTCTTCTGAATTCTCTACACTCTGGCTTCGGCTTTCCTGTCATTCTCTGACTAAATATATCTGTGCTGTTCACTTATCCCCTAATTCTACTGACTATCAAAAATTCTTCGACTATCTTACTTCTACGATGGAACACATTCTGTCCATTTCTCCTTTCTCTGAAATCTCCATTCTTGGAGATTTCAATGTTCACCACCACCTTCGGCTCTCCTCTCCTTTCACGGATCCACCTGGTGAACAAGCCTACATCTTTTCTATCCTTAATGACCTAGAGCAGCTTGTACAGCACCCTACCCGTATCCCTGACTGCCTTGGAGAGAGCTCCAACATACTTGACCTCTTCCTCACAACTAATCCTTCTGCTTACTCTTGTTAATCTTTTTCTCTCCGTTGGGCTCCTCCGATCACAACCTTATTACCTTAACCTGTCCTATCGCTCCAGTACGGCCTGTGGACCCTCCAGGGAAACGTCGTCTCTGGCATTTTGGAGCTGCGGACTGGGAGGCCCCTCAGGCAGTACTTCTTTGATTTTCCCTGGAATGATTATTGCTTCCATGGCCGTGAGCCATCTGAGTGTGCCTTGCGCATTACGGAGGTTATTCTCTCGGGCATGGAAGCATACATTCCTTTCTCATATCCTTTGACTAACGCAAGAAAGCCTTGGTTTAATCACGCTTGTTCTAATGCTGTCCGCTACAAGGAGAAGGCCTACAAAAGGTACCGGAGCCAACCCACCCCTGAATCACATAATCTTTACGTTTCTGCCCGGAATTGTGCTAAGTCTGTTCTTCGCTCTACTAAAAATAATTTCATCCATACTAAATGCTCTCAACTCTCCAACTCGAATTCTTCCTGCTCCTTCTGGCACCTTGCCAAAAATCTTTCTAACAACTTTACCTCATCATCCTTCCCTCCTCTTTTCTACTCTGATGGTTCTGTAGCTATTTCTTCTACTGATAAAGTAGATCTCTTCGCACAGACTTTCTCCTCCATTTCCACCTTAGACGATTCCGGTGCTGTTCCTCCATCACTTCCCCCCTCTGACTTCCTCATGGCTGACATTAAAATTTCTTCAGTTGATGTATTTTCTGCCATTACTGGCCTCAGTACTAACAAGGCATATGGGCCTGATGGGGTCCCTCCTGTTGTTCTCAAAAACTGTGCTTCTGTGCTTACACCCTGCCTAGGCAAACTATTTCGCCTTTGTCTGCCAACTTTACCTTTCCTTCTTGCTGGAAGTTTGCTCTCATTCAGCCAGTCCCAAAGAAGGGTGACCACTCCCAACCCTCCAACTATCGTCCAATTGCTTTAACGTCCTGTATTTCAAAAGTTTTCGAGTCAATTCTTAATAAAAAAATTTTAAGGCATCTTTCCTATCACAACCTTCTTTCCGATCGTCAGTATGGGTTCCGTCAGAGACGCTCCACTGGCGATCTTCTCACCTACCTTTCAGACTCCTGGTCATCCTCCTTTCGGGACTTTGGCGAAAGCTTTGCCATTGCACTTGACATCTCAAAGGCTTTCGATCGAGTCTGGCACAAATCTTTAATTTCCAAACTGCCCTCCTACGGTTTCTATCCTTCTATCTGTACCTTCATCGCTAGCTTCCTTTCTGGTCGTTCTATAGCTGCTGTCGTAGACGGCCATCGTTCTTCTCCTAGATCTATCAACAGTGGTGTTCCTCAGGGCTCTGTCCTATCACCAACTCTCTTCCTTTTATTCATCAATGATCTTCTAAGCTGTACATCTAACCCTATCCACTCATACGCTGATGACTCCACCCTTCACCTTTCCATTCGGTTCCCGCAACGCCCATCTCAACAGTTACTTCAAGAAACAAGGGATGAGGCTATGGCACACCTAATGTCTGACTTGGCTCATATCTCTGACTGGGGTAAAAATAATATGGTTGTCTTTAATGCTTCTAAGACTCAGTTCTTACACCTATCAACCCGACAAAATCTTCCACAGGTATACCCACTAATGTTTAATAATATTCAGATTAATCCTGCATCATCCTTGAACATGCTTGGGGTTTCATTTACTCGGGACTTATC
>NC_136959.1:18030126-18086241 GCF_032717465.1 Coenobita brevimanus
AGTTAATCCAGAGTTGAGACCAATGGGAAGACCACAGAGTTCATGGTTAGAGCAGGCTGACTTATTCATGTCGACAAATACTCGAGGGAGAAGAGTAGCTGCCTGGGAGGGTTGCAGGAAAGGACCCATGTGGGCGGAGTCGGAGGCTGAGTGAGGCTAAGGTGTACGGCGTTTTGCTCTCCCCATGATGACGTTGAGACATGCTACTGATAATTCATTTGTACCGAGAGGATTATACAGGGGCAACAAGTGATTAAAGCATTTACTACCATAAGGATATACAGCAGACTGGTGTAATTATCTGTATTACTATGGTCAGTATGTGCAATGGCCACATGTTTGCGGTGGTGTTTCGAAGCTAGCGAAAAGCAAGTGATAAGCAGAATATGATTACAAGCACTGGGTTTAGTTGCTTAAAAACGTGCCAAAAAGTTTTACTGCCAAAGCACGGCGATGGAAGTTGGATTCGTCTATCTATCTGTACACCAAGCTGCTTCCCCCAAAGAAAGAGAGGTAGCCGAGACAGGACGACACACTACCGAATATACTCATCCACGCACACACAACATCTATTCGTATCGATAAGTAGATATAATGTGATCTGAATACCCAGAAAAAGTTTTCTACATAGATAAGGGAATTACTGAGTACCTAATAGTAAAGTTAGAAATAAAGTCTAACTTATATCACACTGCATTAGAGAAAACTACACGTCTACAGTGACTAAAAAGCAGTATGTCGTATAGGGCAAATCTACTTCCCGCCCAAACAAAGAGAAGGTAATTAAATGGGAAACCTGAAATAATTTTTTTTTTTTTTTTAAGGAATTAGTATTGTTGTTGATTCGGGGGTGAATTTATGCTAATTTTACTTACATTTCATGCGCTACGAAAGTTTCCAGATCTTTTTTCGAAGTGCTTGATTTTCCACGTCATGGAATCCACAAGAAGAAACCAGCTACCTGTTTCTGATACATTTATTTCCCCTACTGTTTTTCCTCTCTGTTCTTATTGTCAAGTAATATATCGTATTTGTAATGAACAGCAGTTTTCACAATGATCTAAATAATAATAAAAAAAATGTGCAGAAGTACAATAATTTAACATATTCATCAGCAGTACTACAATGGGATGGGGGGGCTTTGTTATGATATTCACTGTACCGAAATAAAGTAAATTCTTAGGGGTCACTGAGCACTGTATCAGTCTAGCGGAGTTTGTTATCATCCTTACTAACTACATAAAAGTTCTATCCTAAAATTAAAGCCAGTTTAAAGGTATGCTAGGCTGCAGGGTGGTGGTGCTGGGTGTGTTGGGGTGAGGTGGGGGTGTATGGGAGTCTGGGGTGTAAAGGAGACTCTCATGGTTCCTCAGTAAGACGGAACTGCAGGAGGATGACCAGGTAGGTGGCGACGAAGCTTGAAGATCTGAAACACAACGACACACATAAAATAATACATTCTAGGCTTCTGAGACCTTCTCTCAAGTTGAATAATGTTTTGAGAGAGAGTCCTAGAGTTGACCCTACTGTGGGACGGGTTTACAGATAGCCGTATTAACACTGGAGGGCTTTATTCCTCATTCGGCTGAATGAAATCACCTGGTATTACTTTGCATACACCATTTGAGGAAGGATTATGACCGATATTTCTCTGCCATCATCATCATCATCATCATCATCATCCTTTCCCAGCGGATAGGATACGAGAAGAGGACCACACGTGGAACATAAGAGCTTTTCAACATACTCTCAGTTTAAATGGAGCACCTAATCAGTGCTTTCTCAGTTACATATAGTTGATCACAGTACTCTGGGTGTTTTATGCCCCTCACTCACTAAACTCCGGGATTACACTCTTCCCCAATGATACTGTGGATACGGAGAGTGGTTTATGCGTTTCTTGTAGGGGTTAATTAATTTCTCAGAGCAGGAACAGCGTTATCGCTGTTTGTACCTCCAACTGGATCCCTTTGAAATTGATAAATTGCTTAGAGGTTTCTCTTCAATCGGGGCTTCATATTTAGTGTCTTATAGTAGAAATACTAATACTGATACTAAATAATAATAATAATAATAATAATAATAATAAACAACTGTATTTCTGGTCTTACTGCGGTCCTTTACTATTTATAATGCAATGTTCTGTGCTCTTAAACGATTTTGCATGATTGTGGTGGTTGAGGTCGGGGTCCAGCTTTGATTTGTGTAGTGCACTGTTTGTTGTAATGAACTGTATATAGACAGTAAAGCCATAGATTCTTTCCTGCTTCCAAAACTAGTGGTTATGTGTGTTTTCAGGTCATGGAGCTACTTTTCTAGATGTATTTCCACTGATGCTGTTTGTATTTTGATGAAAGGTCATGTATCTTTCAAAGTGTTTCCTTTAACTTTAAGGTGTTTTTCCGGTGAGAATAATTAATCAAAGGAGGTTAAGTGAAGAGGATTATTGTTGATTTTGTAGGTAAAGCGGACAATTCTATTTTAACTCAGTGTTACAGTGAGTGTAGGATACAGTTGGCACCGGGCTATCGTCTGTTGAGCTTCGAAGCTGCTGTGAAGCTGCGTCAGGTAATCAACAGAGGACAGGACCGTTACTGATTGAAGAGGACTTGGTAGGACGTGGAGGGTAAAGTGTTGAAATGTGTGGATGAAAGAACAATACCTGTTGGACATTGATGGCTAGGCATTAGGAATCTGAAGAGTGTCTGGGCCTGTCTCCTGAGAAGTTGGCCAGCCATTTCTTATCGTCGTCCTCCATATGTGTAGCCAAGATTTTGCTTGTTAAGGTATAAGTTAGCTCTGTACTGAAAGCTATATGTCTGTCGTTGTTAGTGCAGCTTCGGATGGGGTCTAAGTCTTGTTGAAGCCGTTTAGGATGAATTGGGAAATTTGGAGATGCGTGTAGTGGTTTTGCGCTGGTTGGAATTCTTTTGGGAGTCAAGTAGAGAGATGTCGGGATGTCGTTGTTTGTAATTTATCATACTATGATTTTGGATGGTGTACAGATCAGTGTTATTGTTCTATAGTATATGATGAAATACTGTTGTACATGCTGTTTTTTTTCTGACGTGAATAAAAGGATGGTAACTCGCTCTTCCTCACATTTCAGGGTTATGTCGCGTCAAGTGAACGTTTGAAATATGGCCGGTCCTGCTGTTCTGGTTTATTTTATGTTTATTATTTGTCAGACTTTTGTGGAGAAGAAGTGAAAATGTTTGCGTTTCCTTCATTTTTTTATTTGTTAATGGCTTTGGAGGATTGGTGTTTGTGTGTATCTGGTGCATACGTAATACGGAATACGGTTGTTTAGCGTGTCGCTTCATAACAGGGATCCGTCCATCGCTGTTCGCGAAGACTTCTCCATGAGTTGGTGGGGGTTCTTTTGGATGTGTGGGTGTTTTAGTTTTCCAGAATCTTCTCACTTCTTATCCGTTGATCAGGGGTGTCCACAGTGTTTTTCCAGTTGTCTTACTTGTATGCTTTGACCAACTCAGTACTGGTGATAATTCTGTTTTTGTAGGAATTCTACTTCTGATGGGTTCAGATGAATTTTCCCCCCTTCAATCTTTTTTCTTTCCTTGATGAGTTGTTCTATTTGAAGGAAAGAGTTGGGGTTTGAAGTTTCTGGTGTTGCCATTCGGGATACATTATTTGCTAACAATTGTATGATTCTTGTCTAGGGTTGTGTCTGCTTTGTCAGTGTCCGGGAAAAGAGTCCAGGATGAAAGTTTTAAGTGCTTGTTTTTCGTCTTGTGTTAATAATGTCCAATTAGCCTGTTTGTAATTTGTGAATGCTCTGTTCCACTTCTGAATGGCCTTCTTTTATGCAAGGAAGCAGGAAGCAAAGGCCAGGAGCCTGCATATTGTTCCTTCCAAGCAAAACAAAAATAAGATAACAGAGAGCCAATTTCAAGATCCATTCATTTTACTGTGTATGAGATAATTTTGGGGAGGCGGTCAGATGTAAGGCTGTGAACTATTTTCCAGGGAGCTTCCGATTGGCTATAGTGTTGAGGTAGTTAAAGTGGAGAGTTCGGGGAGGAATCTTTCTAATTAGGTCTATATAGAAGTCATACTGGTGTTGTTTGGTGGTTGTGCAGGGTTTTCAGGTCGTTCTTGAAGGACGATCCCTTGGCTGTTCTGTGCCTCAGTATTTACCCAGAAGCTCCCCATATGCCACAGAATATCTTGTATTGCATTTCTTAATTTTCTCCTTCCACACTATGATTACCTAACACCTTCCGTAGTGCTCTCCTTTCACCTCGTCCATATGCCTCTTCAAGATCTAAATGGTGTTTTTACATCTTATGGCCCTTCCCACATGTTTCCGTAGTGTTTTGTCTTACTGCCAGTATTTTACACACATATCTCACGATGATGATGATGATGATTACAATGATGATGATGGTAATGATGATGATAATGATGATGATGATGGTGATGATTCCAGTAATACTCACATCCAGAAGGCAGGAAGCTCTTGCCAATGCCAGAAGAGTCGACACATTCGGAACTCAGGGCCACTCAGCCACTACCTCCAACACCTCCCGAATCTGCACCAAATATTCCTATGCTTAAATACACACGTCGTAGTGAGAACATTATTTTATATTAGGAGATAGTAGCAAACGGCAACCCCAGGCTCCTCTGAATGTGAAGCTGGTGGACTGCAGGATGAAGTTGCTCTTTTCGTGCAGTCCACTATTCTCGTTTTTGAGAGAGAAGGAAAGAGATGGGGGACGTTTCAATAATCAGGCAGTGGAGCCAAAACAAGAAGTCCTGTCCAACATCAGTTTTGCTGTAAAAACAATGAAAAGTAAATGGCAGTAGATAATTGGTAAGACCCTGTTGTACATGAAAATAACCTTTCTATCATATTCCTGTCGTAAAGGAAACGGATTTATTTATGACAAAGAAAACGATGTGCAGAATGACATCTAGAAAATCTTCTCCTGTCAAAAGAGAGCTGAGCAAAAATGACGCCAAGACAAGATCCCAGGGAAACTGAAGAGGAAAAACTGAACATCACAGGTTGTGGGAAAGTCAGATTAAGGAATTCAGTTTAAGAGCAAGCAAGAGTGATTATTTTTCTAAAATGAATGACTGGCTTAATGATGATGTTACTTTTTCCAAGCTTAAGAGAAACCCCTTTGAAAGAGTGAGTTCGCAATTTAACAACTGTCATCTCTGTAAGTCGTCACCCTTACATAGTGATGACTTACAGATATGACAGCTCTTATGTTGCAACCATCTTATTCCTGTTCCCTATTAAGGTGCACAGAAACGCACAGTTGAAATTTGTATAGGTAAATAGGGTTATCTGTAAACTGTGTGCAGTGAACTAGCCAGACATTGTTTTGCAAATGTAATCTTCGGCTTAGCCCTGCAAACCACAATGCTTTTACCTCATATTAACCCTAAAGGCCAGCCAGGAAACTGCGGGAAGAATAATATATGACAGTAATCTGCTCACGTGCATCTTCTCGTTAACCCGAGGCGTCCCGTCGACGTATGGGTACGTTACAACATTTTGCATTTGCCAGTCCCAATGACGTACTAGTACATTGTGCAATTGTTATCTCTATCTATCTATATACCTAGGCTGCTTCCCCAAAGGAAAGGAAGGTAGCCGAGACAGGACGACACTGCAAGGTTCATAATATGCACAATTTTCAATTTTCGTTCGTGATTTTTTGTACGTATACACGGGACACCGTCCTCTATTCCTCTACAAGATGCCAATTGGGGACAATGCCTTACACTGCATAACCTCCCCCCCCCCGCAAGCCATTGTCTCGGCATTTCACCTGTTACCAGTGACCTGGCCAATACATTCAGGGCCAGAATGATTCCCCAATCGATGACAATGTGGAGGACAAAGTTTACATAGCATTAGAGGAAGAAACAGTCAGAAATGATGATCAGGTAATGTGGCAAAAAAAGGTCAGGTATGGTAATGAGTTAGTGAGTGAAACAATGCCTATAATGCCTATATTACTGTTTGAAAACCAATATACTCTCGTACTACATATAAATTCGTACCAAGTAAATAAATAAATACCGTTTATGAGTGTTGTGAAATAGTTACCCTCCCATAGAATTCGTTTTCTTTGGTGCCAACCTGCTAGAAAATCCAGTAAGGTAAGGAGGTACTGGTACCTGGATCGAGTATTTTAAACCTCAGGTGAGCGATTTCTCTATGAATTTTCAATGTTTCTCACCAAAAGTGGAGATTTTAGCCAAAAAATTTTTTCGAAAATAGCTCAGGATTGGGGGTGTCAGAGGTGCAAAATAGCTCGGGACGTAACGAGTTAAGTAGGTTTGTGGCCAGAATTTTCATTGTCAAGCTCCTTGGTTTCGTTATGGGTACAATATATGCCATGAAAAATTATATATATATATATATATATATATATATATATATATATATATATATATATATATATATTATTATATATTTTCTTTCTTTTTACGACACGTATCCTCGAAGGGCTAAGGCGTTGCCCCTGGGTAGAGGACTTTGGACTGGAGCGTGTAGCATTTTATGACCGGATGCCCTTCTTGATGTCTACCAATGACCCTTGGGTGGATTCGATCCTCCGACCCTTCAGTCAGAGCGTAGCGCTCTAACCCACTGAGCCACGGCTGTTACATATATATATATATATTAGTGGTAGGTGGGGGTGCTCACCATCCACTAACTCAATGTAGTGCTGACCTCGGGTGTCAGTCCTTTCAATTCAATCCTTCCTTCCTTCCATCTTCTTCTGTCTTTCCTTCAGTGTTTCCCTCGTCTTTCTGCCTACGTGTGACTTTACACTCTCTTCTGTCTTTCATTCCTTCATTCTTTCCTCGTCCTTCTGCCTGTGGGCGACTCTACACTGAGTGACAAGCCAAATGGTTTCCTGTACACCAGGAAACCATTTACTATGCTGGTGGTAACCATATAACCAAATTTTGGCATCTAGTGATATAGTGGGCAATTATTGTGCTCCAATCGGATTGAGCCGGTGAAGTTTTATATCCAAGGGATGGTTGGGGTCTATTGCTCACGTAACGCCACTCAGGGATGAGTGAGGTTGGTCACTCTTATCTTAAATGTCAGGACCAACTGCCTAGCCTCGGGCTCCCACGCTCCTCATGAGGCAACGTAGGATTGGATGATGATGATGACCAGTAGCTGTCACATCTTCTCTTGGTAAGGTATTTGAAACTTTAATTAATAAGCATATTGTTAAACATCTTGAATCCAACAACTTAATTAGTGATAGACAATACGGTTTTTGCCACGAAAGATCCACCATTGACATACTCAATCTCTTAACTCATACCATCCATCAATCAATTGATCTTTTTGGAGAAACTCATGCAGTAGCTCTTGATATCTCTAAAGCTTTCGACAGAGTATGGCACCGTTCCCTGCTGTCCAAACTCCCTTGCTATGGACTAACGTCTTTTGTTCCTTTGATTTCTTCTTATCTTAGTGACAGGAAAATAAGAGTAAAAGTAGATGATGTATATTCGAATTTCCACTCAATTACCGCCGGCGTGCCGCAGGGATCAGTTCTGGCGCCAACCCTATTTCTGGTTCATATTAATGATCTCTTATCTGTCACTCACAATCCCGTTCACTCATATGCAGATGACTCAACACTACATACTTCATTCACACTCAGACATCCATTTACAAAGTCTAATATCTCTACCTCTCAACTCAGTACAGCCATCTCCATAAATCAAGATCTAGCTACAATCAGTGAATGGGGACAAAACAACCCTGTCTCTTTTAATGCTAGTAAAACTAAATATATACAGTTTACTAATAGACAGATATTGCCAGATTCGTACATTACCTTCAGTGCTACTAATATTCCCATCTCCAAAAGTATTGAAATTCTTGGTGTCTCACTTAACAGTGCCCTCAGCTGGACCTCTCATGTCAGATCACTTGCTAAAATCGCCTCAAAGAAACTTGGATTATTGTACAGAGTCCGTAACTTCTTAGTCGATGAGCAGTTAGCTATATTTATAAGAGTCATGTGCGCTCTCAGCTTGAATATTGCTCACCCTTGTGGAATGGTTGTGGAGAGGTTACCTTAAGACAACTAGACAAAATTCAGAATAAAGCTGTTAGAATCATTAACAACCCTGCCATTACATATAAACTACCTCCCCTGCAAGTAAGAAGGAATGTTGCCTCCCTTGCATTATTTTACAGATATTTTTTTGGCAAATGTTCAGACGAAGTTGCGTCCATGGTGCCACCTCTCCATGCCTTCCCTCGTGCTACACGGGCATCTGGTAGCGCTCATGACTGGAATGTCACTCAACCATATTGCAGAACTTCTGCCTATCAGAATTCTTTCATTCCCCGAACTGCATCTCTCTGGAACTCGCTTCCCCAGAGTTGTTTTCCTCCAAATTTCAACCCACAACTGTTCAAGTCTAACTGTTACAGATATTTTATGAATAGAGGACACCAGTCATCTGGTGTATGGATTATTTTTTTTTCCCCATTTGTTTTTCCTTCCTCCGTTCTGTTATTTAAAAAATATATATATATACTATATATATATATATAGATATAGATATAAATATATAGATATAGATATCTATATAGATATAGATATTTAGATATATCTAGATATAGATATAGATATATATATTGTTACGGAACAGAGAAAGATAATGTACACTTTAAGTGAGAATACGAAGAGTCACTACTGTCCCGTAAAGTTCCAGGTTCAAAACAAAAGAGTTAGGTAAAATTACAAGTTAAAGTTTAATGCTTAAATTAACAACAAAACATTCAGGACTCATAAGGATAATGTAATGGCAAATAAACAGGTTAAATATATGGTTAACTGCAATAGCCTCTATTAACACGAAATTAGCAAGAGTAAATTTATCTAAGTCAGCCCTGATAAAAATGAGATACCAGATAATACTCAGTGAATGCCAGATAAATAATTACAGATACAAACTATTATCAAAAATGACTGACATAAAGAACCCCACACGAATTACAAAAACTTCACTAGGCCTACAAATTAAACTTATGCTATACAGTACAAGAAAAAATGCAATAACAGTTATACTCAAATTACACACAGCTGCTAGATGGTTGGAGATTTCTTGAGCACTCACAATAATAATATCTGTACAGGGGAAGACAGAGATGTGAACAAAATGAGGAGCAGATCTAAGTGGCAATGATGCAGAGACTGAGCTCATTATATAGGGGCCAGGAGAGCTTGATACAACTTGTAATGAGGACGCGCAAATGAAGCCATGGGGACAAAGAGATGACAATCCCGCAAAGTATAACAGAGATGTCGACTTACTCTACTATAACGGTAGAAGGGGGGACTGAGGCAGAACACGCTCGTGATCAAACATGCAGCATACTGTGCGTTAAAATTACACAAAGGATGATGAAATCATAGGCTATGTAACACCTCCCCACAAAGAAAAAGAAATTTACAAAGGAAATTTCTTATTACTCTAAAACAATCTGTATATGGCATTACAGACCATGCAAAGGTCTTTCCTACTGTCACAAAAAATGAGATCTCCCTAGCACGTTCAGTCATAGGTACTTGCCAGTATCCCTTTAACAAATCAAACTTACTTATGTACCTAGCCTTTCCGATCTTGTCTATGCAATCTTCCACGCGAGGGAGAGGGTAAGTGTCTGTTTTGGTTATCTGATTAACACGTCTGTAGTCGATGCAAAGCCTCTGTGACCCACCTGGCTTAGGGACTAGAGTGACAGGAGAACTCCACTCGCTCTGACAGGGCTCAATCATCTTGTGGTCCAACAGGTAGCCAAGCTCCTTCTGGATGAGAGGAACTTTCACTGGGTTCACACGGTAAGGAGGCAATTTAATTGGCTTTGCGTCTCCAACATCGACATCATGCATGAACACAGTGGTTCTTCCTGGAGTAGCACGGAACACTTGCGGGTACTCCTGCAGTAATGCCGAAAACTCCTGCCTTTCCTTGGGAGGTAGATGAGAAAGCTTAGTCTGGAGATCATTCATGATATCAGGATTCTTCCCCAAACTATCACTCAGGCTCATACTGCATGGGAGAGCTTCACTTGCAGACTCGGGTGGAACAGCTACAGTGCAGACTGGACTATTTTCGTCCCGCCCGTGATACAACTTCAGCATGTTGATGTGACACAGCTGCTTGCTCTTTCTACGATCTGGTGTGGCGATGACATAGCTGACATCACTGAGTTTCTTCTCCACGAAATAAGGGCCACTAAACTTGGCTTGAAGAGGTTGCCCATGAACTGGTAGCAGAATCAAAACCTGATCTCCTGGCTGAAAGTGGCGTAACCTGGACTTCTTATCATACCAAGTCTTCATCTTCTCCTGAGCAGCTCCTAAATTCTCTCTCGCCAGCTGTAAAGCAGTGGACAGCCGTTCTTTGAAATTCATCACATACTCCAGCAGGTTGACGTCATCTTCCTCCGACAGCCAGCATTCCTTGAGTAACTTAAGGGGTCCTCTTACTTCATGGCCAAACAGTAGTTCAAAAGGTGAGAAGCCCAGTGATTCATTTGGAGATTCTCTTGCGGCAAATACAACGAATGGAAGACCTTTATCCCAGTCTTTCTGATGTTCCAAAACAGTATTTCTTGAGCATCGATTTGAGTGTTTGATGATATCTCTCCAACGCTCCTTGGGTCTGGGGATGGTAAGCTGAAGACGTGATCTGGGTGATGCCCAACTCTTTCAGAGACTGCTTGAAAACATTTGACATGAAATTACTTCCTCGGTCTGACTGTACCTCCTTGGGCAGACCAAACTTTGTGAAGAACCCTAGCATTTCCTTAACCACGTTCTTTGCTGAAATATTTCTAAGTGGAATGGCTTCAGGATAACGAGTAGCCATATCAATCATGGTCAACACATAAGAAAATCCTGAAGAAGTCTTAGGAAGAGGGGCCCACAATATCCACCAACACACGGGTGAAAGGCGCCTCAAAAGGAGGAATGGGAACTAGAGGTGCAACCTTTTCGGTCTGATTACACTTCCCCACATCTTGACAGGTGTGACAAGACTTACAATACCAGGAAACATCCCTGAAGATACCTGGCCAGTAGAAGTGTTTCAAAATGCGTGCCACAGTCTTCCTCACTCCAAGGTGTCCTGCCAAACTGGAATCATGAGCCACTCTAATGATATCCTGCCTACAAACACGAGGGATGACAACTTGATGTACAACCTCCCATTCACAGTCGGCTGATGCTGTTGGGGGTCTCCACTTCCTCATAAGTACTCCTGACTTTACATAATAACAAGTAGAAGCACCGGCTGACTCTTCCTCACTGCAAGCAGAGTTAGCTAGACCTTTCAACTCAGGGTCAGCAACCTGCAACTCAACCAACTCTTGAAGAGACAAATTATCAACACTACGGGGTACTGCCTCATCTGGTGAGTGGTCCAAATTAGCAAGAAAAGTGTCAGCTAGGATAACATCATAATCATCATTATCCTCTAAATCACCAGTAACTTTAGACTTAGCCCTAGTGACAGCACATGCAGGGAACACATCAGGGACATCACAATCCTGGGATGCAGCCACTGGCTCACTAGACAACTGAGGAGCTGGACACACTTGACTTCCACCAATATCATTTCCAAGTAAGAAAGTTACACCTGACATTGGGAGTGTCTCAACCAACCCAACCATAACGGAACCATTAACAAAACCAGACTCTAAATTCACTCTGCACGGAGGGACAGAGAAGTAATTATTCCCTACACCTTGTAAGATTACAGTTTCATCAGAGGAATTAACATTAGAGCCTAGAACACTGGTCAGCATAAGGGATTGGCAAGCACCTGTATCACGATATATTTTAACTGATTTCCTGTCATTACTGTCCAGAGGACTGACAAAACCATCAGACAGGAAATTAGCACATGAACTCTTGAGAGTGTCACCCACGTTACTGCTCAAAAGAGGAGCTCCATCATGAGAATTTAAGTTACCCCTCAAAGCAGGTTCAGTTAACTCAGTTAAAGAATTCTGGGAACTCTCAAGAGTGGACACTAGACCAATTGACTGAATATTTAAAGACTCCTTTTTGTTCACATCACGCTGTCTCCTGAAACATTTCTCCGTAGTATGACCAAGCTTACTACAATAAGTACATTTACTTTTCTGAAATCTAGAGGTGAAGCTGGTATTTACTTCCTGAGAAACATCATCTTTATTCTCTTTCCTGTTACCTGTACTCTGAGTAGAGGCAACGTACTTACTCTCAGCTTTCCCTTTTTCTCTAGAATATCTCTTGTGAGTGAGAACATATTCATCAGCTAAAACTGCAGCATCAGACAAATTATCTATTCTTTTCTCATCAAGATATAGGCTTACATCTTTACTAATACACCTTTTGAAATCCTCCAGCAAAATCATCTGCTTAAATTTACCAAAATCAGAATCCACATTCTTAGAATTTAACCACTGCTCTAACAGATCTTCTTTGATTTTTGCATACTCAACATGGGATTGCTTATCTTGCTTATAAGTTGTCCTAAATTTTTACTCTATAAGCTTCAGGAACAAGCTCATAGGCCTTAAGAATCAAGCTCTTAACTACATCATAATTATCACATTGATCCTGAGGCAAAGATGCATAAGTTACTTGAGCTTTACCGGTGAGAACAGTTTGAAGGAGTACTGGCCAATACTCCTTAGGCCAATTAAAACCTGTAGCTACCCTCTCAAACAACTGAAAATACTTAGTTAAATCAGATGCATTAAAAGGAGGGACAAGTTTAACATTTTTAGCCACATCAAAATCATCAGAGCTAGATGATCCAGTTCCACCTTGTTTCATGCGATACTCATGGTCTGCCTGAATCCTAGCAAGTTCAACTTGTGCGTGAAACTCAGCCTCCTTAACATCTGCCTCCTTAGCACGTGCTTGAAATTCAGCTTCCTTCACACGAGCCTCCTGCAGGGCTAGCTGTAACTTAGCTAATTCAATCTGCGTTTGCTCATTTGGAGGAGTTACATTAAACAAGCTTTTATTAATCATGCCAACAATTTGATCTTTAGAATGATGAGAGTGAACTGCAATTCCCAATTGTTGAGCAACAAGCTTAAGTTCATTCTTTGTTCTGTTTTCTATATCACACACTGTTTGCACATTTGACAAAAAATCTTTGGCTTCATCAAGTGTAGAAATAGTAGCCATCATGATTATATCACAGTTACAAAATATCAAACAATATCCTTATGATAATATCCTGAATATCCTGATATGAGGTCGCCAAATTTATGTTACGGAACAGAGAAAGATAATGTACACTTTAAGTGAGAATACGAAGAGTCACTACTGTCCCGTAAAGTTCCAGGTTCAAAACAAAAGAGTTAGGTAAAATTACAAGTTAAAGTTTAATGCTTAAATTAACAACAAAACATTCAGGACTCATAAGGATAATGTAATGGCAAATAAACAGGTTAAATATATGGTTAACTGCAATAGCCTCTATTAACACGAAATTAGCAAGAGTAAATTTATCTAAGTCAGCCCTGATAAAAATGAGATACCAGATAATACTCAGTGAATGCCAGATAAATAATTACAGATACAAACTATTATCAAAAATGACTGACATAAAGAACCCCACACGAATTACAAAAACTTCACTAGGCCTACAAATTAAACTTATGCTATACAGTACAAGAAAAAATGCAATAACAGTTATACTCAAATTACACACAGCTGCTAGATGGTTGGAGATTTCTTGAGCACTCACAATAATAATATCTGTACAGGGGAAGACAGAGATGTGAACAAAATGAGGAGCAGATCTAAGTGGCAATGATGCAGAGACTGAGCTCATTATATAGGGGCCAGGAGAGCTTGATACAACTTGTAATGAGGACGCGCAAATGAAGCCATGGGGACAAAGAGATGACAATCCCGCAAAGTATAACAGAGATGTCGACTTACTCTACTATAACGGTAGAAGGGGGGACTGAGGCAGAACACGCTCGTGATCAAACATGCAGCATACTGTGCGTTAAAATTACACAAAGGATGATGAAATCATGGTGTATGGATTATTTTTTTTTCCCCATTTGTTTTTCCTTCCTCCGTTCTGTTATTTAAAAAAATATATATATATATATATATATATATATATATATATATATAAATATATATATATATATATATATATATATATATATATATATATATATATATATATATATATATATATATATATATATATATATATATATATATATATATATATATATATATATATATATATATATATATATATATATATGTGTGTGTGTGTGTGTGTGTATATATGTATGTATGTACATATTTATATTTATATTCCTAACCTTGCTTTTAGTGTGTTGGTCCTCTTCGTGGAAAAGAAACGTTTGGAGCTGAAGCCTCAGTTTATCAACCTGAAATATGAAATGTTAATTATAAGGATGTTTGTGATAATATCAGATTGCCAGTTCAAAATGTTTTTTTTCCGATCTTTTTTCTTTCTTTTCTGATTTGACAACAACCAAAAATATTTTAGAATAACTATACACACACACACACACACACACACACACACACACACACACACATAGAACAGTACCTGAACAAACAACAAGGAGGGAATGTTGGTCAGAGTGATAATGGGAACGACTGATAGAGGAGCGAACGACAGATTTATATAATAATCCTGTGGTGATAGGTTCGGGACGCCGATGAAGAAGAATGCGGTCATGATAGCATTTATGACGGCGGTGAGCATACTGAGGGTGAGTGGGAGGCCCAGATAGTCCAGCAGATGGCGCTGGAGCGAGTGTATCTCCAGCAGCTTCTCCTGAGTCGCCTTCAGAAGCTGACGTCTTTGGGAGTCTCGTAAGCCCACTACAGATGTCTGTTGGTAACTGCATGGTAAACTAACGTGCTGGGGTGACTCCAAGCAAATTATTTTGTTAACTGATATTCTCACTGCCTTGCAGAACTGACTCATAAAATCAGTCACCCAGTAAAGGAAAGTTATTATGAAGGTATTTGTAAAGTATAGCAGTAATGCAATACACATCTCTTTTACACCAAATGCAAAGCCAAAAGTAGTAGACGAGCACGGCAGACTCACTATACTACAAACCCCCACCAACATCAAGGTTTCACTGATTATGAGGAGGTAGTGAGAGCTGAATTTTTCTGGGACTGGTTCATAACGATGAATCAACGAATGAATCCTGGAGACCAAGCGAACTGCCTTGGCTTTGCGAGTAATCAAAATTATGATTACTGTTACTAATGGCGTACTATTAGTAATGTTAGATACTAGCATGGCCATAGACATGGTAGGCTCAAGAATGTAGTACTGGTCGATAAACATTGTCATCTCTATAAAGCAAAACACAAGGTAGCAAACAAGTAGAAGTGTGACGACACAGGACCACAGTGTCCATCCTAGGCTGGTCTGATACAAGGTGGTCGTGGGTGAGTAGGCTAGGGACTCAATCCATCCTTCCTCTCTGATGCTACCCCTGCCTCCAAAGTCTATCACACAATTTTTTTTTTTTTGCATGCCGATAAATGTCTTAGGATGAAAACTTGGCTTGTTTCGTGACTGACGAAACGGAAATCCTCCCAGGAATTTCAACAAGTATATGGACAAATTTATCAGAAGTTTGTAATTCATCACGAGGTACGGAGAAGCTAGAAGCAAGAATTGGAAGAATAGTAATGTTGTTTGGAATTATGGATATTATTGTCTTCTTTCTTGCTTTATGTTACTAAATTCTGGTAACACTGATCCCTCGCACTTCACGTCTGCTTCTGGCACTGTCCAGTTGCTTTGGTGTACTGGTGTGGGAGCACTCCACGTGAAGATCAATGCTGCCTCGCGTTAGCCTCATGTATTATTGATGATAATGTAGTTAGCTAATGGAACCTTCACTCACTGGAATAACACTAAAAAATAACAAGAAGCGGTGCCAAAGCAGTCATTTTAGTGCTGACGTATAAACACAACAGGATATCTAGGCAAAGATGTCACATATCAGCTTTGGAGTAAATCGAATGAAAATTGACGATTTTATGCCCATTTGAAATTTTAGGCTCGACCCACCTGACAATGATCCCCCTACCGCTAACTGGGGAACGACCCCCCTGATGAAATGAGGCATGTTATAGGATGTAGATTTGAAAGATGCACATTCAGGTTTTGGTTTCAGGTCATTATGACGAATTTAAAAGATGTTATGCTGAAGAAACGATTTTTTTTTTTTTTTTTTTTTTTTTTTTTTTTTGGGGGGGGGTCTACGGCCTGAACCCAAAATTTAATCAGTTGGTCAGAAGGTCGTAGCCCATCATCCCTGTAATTATAGTGAAATCGCAGTAGTAGTTTTTGCGTAAAATTGTTAACAAACAGAAAGACAGACTGACAAAGAAACAAGCAATCAAACAAACAAAAGTGATAGTATCTAGGGCTGGTGGCGGTATTGTCAGAGAAGAGGGAGAGCGGCCAAGTGCAGTGTGCCACAAGAGCGTGGGAGGCAATTCCATCTTGTGCAGTGTTTGTGATAAGTGGGTGCATAAGAGACGTGGTAGTATTAAAGGCAGACTGCGAGATAACGCTGATTTCTTGTGTGCGGTTTGTCGAGGAGAGCATGTGGAAATTGTCAGGCATGAAAGGATTGACCTTGCTGGTGGGCCTCTTGAGTGGGTGGAGGAGTTTTGTTCTTTGGTAGACATGTTATGTGCTGGAGGTGGGACTGAAGCTAGCTCTGTGGCTAGAGTAAGGAGTGGTTGGAAGAACTTCAGAAAACTGCTGCCTTTCCTGGCACTGAGAGGGCTCTCCCTCAGTGCTAAGGGATCTTTATGCAGCATGTGTTAGGAGTGTAATGCTGTATGGTAGTGAGACCTGGGCAGTAAAGGAAGAGAATATTCGCAGGCTCAAACGCACAGAAACGACAATGAGAAGGTGGATGTGCAGTGCGTTCTTGAATGCGAGGCCTGGGGGATCTAGGCTTAAGATGAAGAAGTTGAGAGGAAGGATGGGACTGGAGTGTATTGGTACTGTGGCGAGGAGCGCTAGATTGAGATGGTTTGGGAATATGGAGAGGATGGGGATGACAGTTGGGTGCAGAAAGTGAGAAGTGTGAAAGCTGGGGGTAGGGTTGCAAGAGGCAGACCGAGAAAGACCTGGGACGAGGTCATAGAGTGTGACCTCAGGGATAAGGGACTGAACAGGGAGGCTGCCAGAGATCGAGCAGCATAGAGAGCCACCACTGACTGACGAAAGCCAGTGCATGCAAGCCTGTTGGAACCTTTATAAACAAAACGACAATGACAGCGACGACCTAATTCCACCATGGAAGTATTTTCCACCATGAACCTGAGGAAATGAAGGAGCGTTGTGGTGTAGATGTGGATGTGATAGGAAGCGTTAGGAGAAACACACTGAGGGGGGTTGGCCATGTGGAGAGGATGGAGAGCGAGAGACTGACGAGGAGAGTGGATGTGACTGAGGTGGAGGGGGGGGGAGAGGGAGGGGGAGGCCAAGGATGAGATGGAGGGATGGAGTGGAGAGGTATATGAGGGAGGGGGTTATGAGCTGGGAGCAGGGCAGTGAAATGGCGAGGAACAGGGCGACATGGAGGTGATTTGTTTGTGGCAACTTCTTAGGGGATTAAGGTGTCTGGCAATAGAAAGATAGATAGATAGAACCTACTTTACCCAATGATCCCGTTTTCATTTGGATCAGTTTTTTGCTCATGAAAATATTTTCCATATTCACCTGTTTTACCACCTCTCATTTCTTCCTAAGGTCCTATTTCTTCCATGGACGCCAAATTATCCATGAACTTAGTTTTCCCATGGATGTACTCTCGTTCATAGATATTTTCCCCTTGGGCCTTTTTTCACCGTAAACATACTTTCTCATGAATCTGTTTTCCATTATAGACATAATTTACCCACTGACATAATATTTTCGCATCAGCCCATTTTCTTCATAGACCTATATTAATTCATGGAGCTATTTTCTCCCCAAGCAGAAGCATAGAATCCACACAAGGACCACTGTTCTCCTATGGACCTATTTCACTCATGGACATATTTTTGCCCATTGGACCCATGTTCCTACTTGGGGCCCATTAATCCCCATGAATCTATTCCGACAATGGACCTATTCACACCATGGACTTACCTCTTTCCCTCTATACATCCACATACCCTAGTCTAAGGACTCATTTTACCTTATACCAACCCACAAAGGGTGGATGGACACCTGAGTCAAGTGACCCCAGCTGCCCACACCAGGATTAGAACCCTGGCGCTAACGGGCCGGCAGCTTACCAGCCAGCGATGTTAACCACATATCTTCTATTGAAATGAGACTTTCACAAGGTCCTTATTTTTCCTGGATTACCACAGCTACCAGGGATTTTTATAAACTTATCCCTAAAAGCTATAAATGAAAATTTAGAAGGCGTAAAGATTCTGCTGACGTCTGCCGGTAGCCGGCCATAGTTAACATTCCTAATGTGCATTTTTAAATTTTAAAGCTGACTGTCAAACGCAAGTGGGGTTAGGTTGGATTAGGTTTGGTTTGGTTTGGTTAGGTTTGGTTAAATCATTAAGTTTCCCATTGCTTTGACACGGAATGCACTAGCACGTCCAGTCGGAGCGATGGTTGGTAAACAGTGCGGCCGAAGTCGACTGAACACGACCAGTCGGAGAGATGGTCAGTAAACATTGCCTGGTCGCTTCCTTAAATACCCCCAAATAGGTATATTATGTCTTTTTCCAATCACTTCTTGTACTCACAGTGGAACAGTAAACTATCTGCTTTGCTCATTTACCAAAATTACTTGCCTTGAGATCGTGAGCTTGTTACAGGTGGAATCGCCGCCTCTGTTTGGTAAATATTTGCTAAACATTTTTCTCACTTCAGTTCATAATCGGCTAGGCTGCTTTTACCATTCGCTACAGTTTATGTCTCATTTTCTGTTTTACACACAATTTTTTTTTTTTCCTGATGCTTGTCTTTCAGCCGTCTTATATTATCAGTTTTCCAATTTGGTCACTCACACGACCAGTACCAATTCCTCCAGTAATATCATCCATCACTAATACCCTGTAAAATCAATGAATGTCTTTTATCACTTCGCAAAGTATCCCACGAAGCGTATGGTTCATTTCCAGTCTCCAGTCATGGCCAAAAATCATTGTTATTCGAAATTTAAAAAGAAAAAAAAAGTGTTACAATAAAAAAATCAGTGGCTCTCAAAAGAAAAGACTGCATGTCCCTCAGGCCTCATTGTTCGTTATTGTATGTGCCAGAATCATAAAGTGCTGTGTAATTAAGTCATCAGACATATCACCTCAACACCAGCTCAAATGATACTAGAGAGAGGCGCCTTCATGTGGTGGCACTCATATGGCAGGCGGATCCACTGCCCGGTTATGCAAATGTCCCTCATCTTCTTCCCTCTCTTCCACAGAGCGGAGAGTGAGCTGTAGGAGTGCAGTTTCAGCCTGCACTCCACTGGGTTCACGTTCGAATGAGCCTGGGGTTGCAATCATCACCAACGCCACAGCCACCACCGTCACCATCATCACCACCACCAACAACACCACCACTACTGTTACTACTAATGATAATACAACAACAACAACAACAACTACTACTACTACTACTACTCAGGGGTGGATCCAGGAATTTTCGGTGGGGGGGTCTGATTCGCTGATTCAACCATAGACTTGACACTACATCCTGATATTTCAATGTCGAAATTGCCTCTTTATTCAATGATGCATGGCCTGTGGGGGGGGATGCATCCCCCCATCCCCCCCCTGGATCCATCCCTGCTACTACTGTACCAACCCTGGAATATCTAGTGCTCTGTAGCTAGGCCACATCACCCTTATACCAGCTCAGATATTTGGCAACCCTCCTTCCTTATTTGTAGTGCACCTCTGCTGCCTCCCTGTGTATGTGTGTGTGTGTGTGTGTGTGTGTGCGCTCGCTCAGTCGTGGCATTACGGCCGAACCTCACCGGATCCGGACTGAATACTAAGTGGCGGGGTGCGGGAAGGGAGGAAGGAAGAAGGAAACAATATTGTGCGGTATGGAAGGTGAACTGGAAAAAAGAAAATAAACGAGAGAGAGAGAGAGAGAGAGAGAGAGAGAGAGATGAATTTCGAAAAAGATTCTCACATATTCTTTTGTCTTACTTTTTCTTATTTCTATGATCACTAATTTCACCGCAGGGACGCCCTTGATCATTGAAAGTTCTCTCGTCTTTTCTGTACTTTTCTATTCCTTTTTTATCCCTTCAGTATTCTTTGGCCTTTCATTCTGTGGCAAATTCTGAGTTAACAAAGGGTCACACGAAGTTACCGACCAATCTTTACTTTTATATATACCACTCCAGCTGCTCCGTATCATACCTAACTGTCCCATGTCACACCACACTGCCCCATGTCACATCAGACTATCCCGTATAACACCAGGCTGTCTCGTGGCACACCAGACTGCTCCATGTCACACCAGACTTCACTGTATCACGCCATACTACCCCGTGTCACAGCATACTGCTTGCGGCAAGGTTAGGTAGGATGTGGTAGGGTGTGACAGAGCTCGGTAGGATGGGTTGGGGCAGGGTAAGGTAAGGTGAAGTGTGGCATGATTTGGTAGGATCATTCCAGAGAGGCCTGAGGACCCTCCCTGCTGACTAGGAGGCCCTCAGGCACTACTTCCTTGATTTTCTTGAAATGACTCCTGCATCCATGGCTGACAGCCCTGTCAGTGTGCGTCACACATTACGGAGGTTATTCTCTTAAGCATGAAAGCATACATTCCATTCCCGTATCATTTGACTAACGCAAGAAAACTTTGATTTAATCACCCTTGTCGTAATGCTTTCTCTAACAAGGAAAAGCATACAAGAAGTATCAACGCCAACCCACTCCTGAATCTTATATCTTTTAACCTTTCTGCCCGGAATCGTGGTAAGTCTGATCTTCGCTCTGGTTAAAAAAATAAAATAAATAAAAATAATTATACTGAATGCTGTGCACTATCCGACTTACAATGTTCCCACTCTTTCTGGCACGCTGCCCAAAAAATCTTTCTAACAACTTACCTTCATCCTTCTTCCTTTCTCTTTCCCCCTCTGATGACTCTGTAGCTGTTTGTTCTGCTGAAAGGCAGGACTCTTTGTTTAGACTTTCCCCTCCAGTTCCACCTTAGACGATTCCGGTGCTGTTCGTCCGTGTGTGTGTGTGTGTGTGTGTGTGTGTGTGTGTGTGTGTGTGTGTGTGTATGTTAAAAGCTCAGGACCATATGGCGTGAGGGAGAATGGTATGTGAGTGAGGCAGGCCAGAGCCACATGGTTTTACCGGAGTGAAGCTAGAAAGAGAGAAAGACGCAATTTGCATAAAGCATTTTGCTGGCGACAACGTTAAAGCAGAATTTATTTGGCAGGTGAAAATCTCTTGTACTTTTCCTTGTTTTCTTATCCTTGGATTTTTCGAGACGATGGAGTTTTGAAAAGTACTTGTGCTCTTTATGTTTTTTGGTATCATTCGTTTCTTTGAAACTATGGAAGTGGTAGTTCAATGAATTTCTCGATATTTTTTGTTCTAATAGCGTTACTACAGGTAATATTATGGTACAGTTATGGATCGATGGACTTAGATTCTTATAAATGGTGAGAAGGGATAATAAAGTACTACCGATCACATTAATTGGCCAACCATTACACGCAAGACCTATTTTAAACATACTGTAGGTTAGACTTTCTGGGTTTGTTTAATTTGTTAGTAACAGAGAAAAGTAGCTCTGGTTATGGGTCTAGTTAGCCCAGACCATTTTTAAAAACAGGAGTAAATATGAAAGGTTAGTTTGGTTAGAAGTAATGACAACAGGTGAAGCTGGATAAGACTAAGATCTTTTCCTGAATACCAACCCATATCAGGCCGGGCCATGTCTAACAATACTTAAGCTGACTGACAGGAAAACAGTCAAGTATGTGGACGGACAACCACATTTACCTCTTTTCGCTCAGGCTTCGTATAAACAAAACTGTGTAATCTTGACTAACGCATCCCTACCCGCCAAACTTCTTCTATGCCCACTCCATTACCCCAACTGTCTGTTCACCTCTACGCATTCATCCATCATGCCAACACCCACTCCTCCACTCACCAAGACCATTTCTTTGCTCCATCCAACCACCCAATTTGTCTGTCCATCCACACCCATTCACCCCATGTAAACACGCTGTCTAAAGTAACCCACAAGTACCCCAAACTGGTCACCGAATCCCAAGACTAAAGCAAGCATAAAGTTATGATGATTACTTGTGTATTTCCCCTTTCGTAATTTCCGATATATTACCTTTCCTCCAACCCACACACGTAAGTTAAATGGTCACGAACACAACACTTACAGACTTAGTGAAGAGGCTTTAAGTAATGGAACCGGATAACACGTTTGTAGTATTTATATGTGGTGTTAATGAACGAACAGTTAGTTTGTAACATAAAACCCTGTAGTTAAAATACATGGATGGCAGGATTTTAGAGTAAATAGTGAACCTTCGAACCAAGCATTCAACTAAGCACACACACACACACACACACACACACACACACACACACACACACACAATAAACAAGGCCCACACTCTTGCCACACAGGTATTGTGTGTGACTAAAGAAGTGGTACTTGAAAATCGAACGGCAATCCAAATCGGGACTGCCACAAACTATGGTATGGACTCTGGCAACTTCCCTTAGTTAGTGTACAATATCTCGCCCATATGTTTCTATAAATACTTGAGTATCTATCTGTTTCTAAATAGGTAGATAGATAGATAGATGAATGGATAGATAACAGACAGATAGACTGATAGATGGGTAGATAGATTGATAGACAGACCAACAGGCAGATAGACAGATAGATAGATAGACCGGCGGATCGACAGATATATAGATAGATGGAAAGACAGATAGACAGACAGTGATATAGACAGATATATAGCATTTAAGACTTTGGAACTACTCCGTCACAAACCTGCTTGAATAATTAACACTTAATGATGTATCCTACCTAAATGATGATCATCTATTGCAGCAACACTTTAAGGCACGTGAACTGCATACAATTTCATCTACAAAATACATGATATAAAGAAAAATATATCAACCTCTTCGCTTCGTGTTTACAGAGCAAAAGAGTTAGACTGATTAAGAGAGAAGTGGTTAATTTTTCCAGCTTCTCAAGGTGCTCCTACTGCTCCAAACAACGTGAGTGTCGTATTAAACAGTCTATTATCACTGTGATCTCTTCAGGATTGTCTTTTGGGATATTAACACCATTCCCAACCTTGATAATATTATTTGTATCAAGCTGGACTGAACACACCCACTGAGTATTATCATTAGCCTTTTTTAAACAGTGGAATGACAGAGGGTTTTTAAAGAGTGATGTGGTTATGAGCGGGCGGTAGTGGTGAAGTAGTGGAGGTAACGTGAATGTTGTTATGCTGTGAGGGCGTGCTTCATTTTTCTGATTACGTGGAGAGGGGTGTAAAGTGACGAATAATTCACGTCTAATTTAGCCACCAAAAACTGTTAACATTACTGACAGAAGAATATATCTGCCTTAATCCCTTCACTGTGATGATGTATTTCTCATTATATTCATGCTTGTACTTAGCATAAGAACGTTTTAAATGGAAAGAATTAGATATTGCCTTAGCCGATTCCAGTTTATGTGAACCAAATCGCTGAACAAATTCGTCTCCTGGCAGCAAGAACTATTACAAAGTGAGTCATCGGACTGAAGGGGTTAAAGCCAATTCTGCTTTTGCTAAGATTTAATTTTCCGAATCGTTAGAGTATTATCATTACTGATATTATGAACTTCACATTCCGTAGAGCTCTTATTGATATTGTAGGTATTATTTTTTTTTTGGAGGTGGGGGGGGGAGGGGCGGAAAATCTAGAAGACTGACATTCGAAGACCGTTCAAGATAGAGACTTGAGATTTTCAGGGGTGATTTATCTTAGTTGCAGGCTTCTTTTGGCACATCTTTTTTTTTTTTTTTCTCCCCTAGCACTAGCGCCACAACTAGCCCCCTCTGTCAGTCTTTCAATTTTTGCTCTCCTGTACAGCAAAAACTACTGAATCGATTGCCTTGCAATTGTTCCAGTATGTAGTCGTCAGCATATACTGGTGCACCTGGGTATTGATAATGAGGTCCAACAAATACTTTTGAGATACTGAGGAACATCAAAATGGCCTCCGCATTTGTGAAAGTGCTAAATCGGTAAGTACTTAACTGATTTTGACCAAACTCGGTGGAAATGTAGTGGGTCATGAGTGAACATGACTTGCATACTATGAATGACCTTGACCTTGATCTCAAGGTCACAGATCAAAATCAGTAAAAAATTTTGAGTCATCCCAAAAGTCCTTTAATAATAGGTATACAATTATGAAAGTATTTTCATCTTGAGTGTGGAGTTCTTTTAATATTGCTTCAGCAGTTTCAGAATTCTAATTCTAATAATAATAATAATAATAATTATTATTATTATTATTATTATTATTTATTATTATTATTATTATTATTATTATTAGTAGTAGTAGTAGTAGTAGTAGTACCATTATTATTACTGTTGTTATTGTTGTTAAGATTCTTCTTCTTCTTCTTCCTCTTCTTCTTCTTGTTATTACAATCATTACTATTGTTATTATGTTGAAACATTAGTTCACTCTCATCTTAAATGTCGGGACCAACTGCCTAGCCCCGGGCTCCTACGCTCCTCATGGGGCAATGTAGGATTGGATGATGGATGGATGGATGGATGAAACATTAGTCAGGCACGCCTTCTGAAAGAAATGGAGTATGCTCACATCTACATGTTTTATTACATCGATTCTATATTCGTTTACTATCTGGACCTCATTCACATGGGTAAACATTGATACTGACTCGACCATCAGACAAGGTATTGAGGGGCAGAGAATTAGGCTTCTAACGCGTCCAACATTGATCGATGGGCACACACACACACTGACTTGACCATCAGACAAGGTATTGAGGGGAAGAGAATTAGGCTTCTAACGCGTCCAACATTGATCGATGGGCACACACACACACACACACACACACACACACACACACACACACACACACACACACACACACACACACACCTTCTTTTAATGACATAGACATACAGACAGCATTTTTTAAATGCAAGGTAAAAAAAAAAGTGAAACTTCTCTAAACCTCCTTTTGTAAGAGTCGACGAAGAAAATATGACAATCAACACAACAACATCGAAAACAAAACTTCCTATCTTCCTTCGGGTTAAGGTGTGCCAGATAAAAATCGAGTCATTAGATGCTGGCCTACCCTTCCAAGGATGCGGGTTCGAACCCAAGACGGAGTGAAGAAAGTTTCTGGAGTTTAATACTATGATCTCCTTGAATCACGTGACATATTCAGTTGGTTTATTTATTCTACCTTCGGTTGATTCAATTTAGCTTGGGGAAGGCCTTTCACAGTGAAGGAGGTAAACATGTCCATGTCTTAACCCCACTTTGAAGTCTTCCCCAGGGCCAATAACACTGCTTGGAGAAGCAATAACGAACTCCGGTGATAAGTCGTTGGGCTGAAGTGGTTAGAGCAGTATGTACTGATCTCCCGTAATGTCCATCGACGTGCCATAAAAACACCCCGGCTGACACCATCACACAAGTCCTGAATGAGACAGCCCAAACAGGTGTTTAGTGTGGACGATGGGTATTAGCACCCAAGTGATGGCTTGTAAAGGTATGTAATGCCATCTTGTGGGCGTAGGAAGTTCATAAGTCATCCCAAATGGACTGTGTAGTTTATACCCAGAGTTGGAGATATACAGATATTATCAAGCTACTTAAACGTACTGTAAGTCGACATTACGAAGCTGAATTAGTAATACCAAAATAATTTCCACACCACATTATTCTCTTACTTAGAGCGTTAGGATAATAAATGAGGCAGATGTGAATATGAGGACTCCTGCCGAAAAGAAGAGTGTGAACAAGAAAGAGGGGAGATGAAACGTGAGAACGTGTGTGTGTGTGTGTGTGTGTGTGTGTGTGTTGTGTGTGTGTGTGTGTGACCCAACCAGAACACACGACCTGAATGCACTTGTTTACTCTGTTGACATAGCCCTTTATGTATTCTTTGGCTTATGTATTGCTGAGACCCCTTGGTGATGTTTAAATCTGTGTCTACTTTCACTGACGCAGCTGCCCCATTACCTTCCCTTACACTGCTGTCTTCACTGCATTTAACAAGCCTGGACTGTAAACAGAAGTCTTCTTTATTCATACTTTTTTTCTCCTTTTCACTTCTGTATCTTTTCACCTTCGCGCAGGAGGTCGGGTGCGTAGCTTGTCTGTCTGCTGCTCTTGCCTGGGGTTGTTTGTACTGTATTAAGGTATGTTATTACTTTTGCCAGAATTCCACGGTGAAAAGAATCTCTCCTACATATACTACCATTCCAAAATCAGCACGACATATGGACAAATTTCCCCCGGAACACCTGTTGGGAATACTAATTAACTGCCTATAAAAACTCGGGTAATTTATGCACCTACATTTGGTTACCTTCAGCTGCTTCTTAAATCAATCAGTTTGGTGTTGTTGGGGTGTGGTTGGGATAAAACGATGTGCGTGAGCTGCCCCGAGTCATCGATAGGCAAGGCTAGTCTTCCAAGTTTCACTCCAGAAACAGACAAACGGACATATTAAAACGTAAAAACACACAACTTACATAAAAAAAGCATTACAAGCGTAAAATATGTGTTGCATCTGTGAATAATTCAAGGCTTTAGTTTACTATTATTATTATTATTATTATTATTATTATTATTATCATTATTTTCATTAATATTACTAATACTACTGCTCCACAAAATGTTTAATAATTATACCTGGAACTCTGAATTTGGAAAGCGATAATAAAAATAAAGAATAAGCAAGAAGCACTTAGACATGCCCCGCCCATGCAATGCAGTTGACGTAAGGGCCGCACATCCTCTAAAGTGAGGCTGGTGGACTGCAGGACCAAGACAGCCTCAGCCTTTAGTCCATTGCAGTTGTCAGCTTGCAACTGTACATTACTGATTTCTTCATATGATTCCACTTTTATTTTGCAATCCTCCTCTCCATCTCTCCTTGCCCGCCATTCTCTGTCTCTGTCTGTCTGTCTGTCTGTCTGTCTCTCTCTCTCTCTCTCTCTCTCTCTCTCTCTGACACTGAAGCTGTATTAAGTTATTGGTTTATGATATTTACTTTCCTTGTACAAAGCAACCAAAAATATTTCACCAACTCCTCACAAAAGCTTCTCGACTCTGGAATATGGTGAGCTAAATTAGGGGTTTGTTTACATTTATTTGGCAATGTATTTTTGTTGATATATTATGGATGTAACAAGAGATAAAGCTGGTTGACTGGATAAATTCTGTGTGGACGAGAGTTTTTATTTTAAGCAAGGAAGAAGGAACCAAAGGCCAGGAACTCGCAAATTGTTCCCTCCAAGAAAAAACAAAAACATGGTAATAGAGAACCAGATTCAAGATCCGTTTTTTATTCGAGACCAGGGTTTGGCATCCCTTTTCAACCTGACAGTCGTTGGATTGGCTCTGTTGGATAGATGAATGTGAAACTACGTGTGGAATGAACTGTATCTATCCGGTGAGGCCAGGATTCCGAGGTACTTGAATGGCGAATGAATGGGAGTGTGGGCCATTCAGGTGAGCAGACTTTGGTTGGTATCTCATTCTAACTCATTCTATCTCACCCCATCTAAGAGTGGGAAAGGAGGTCTGGATGATGATGATGATTATGATGGTGGTGGTGGTGGTGGTATATTATCACATCACACTGTAAAGGTCACACGTACTCCAGGCCAGCAAATCCCTGGATCACATTCCACACCGGTGAGTGTACCTGGCAAACAGAGCCAACACTGAAATGAACAAGCTGCACCTTCATCGCACTACCTTTTATATGCACCAAGAACGGCCACTTGAAAGTAAGGAGTGTGTCAATCAATCAATCAATCATTTCCTGTGGCACCCCACGGGATGCATAGGGCCTCGATGAACTCTCTCCACCAATATTTATCTCTTGCCATCTCCTTCAGGCCCCAACAACACTCCTCTCCTGCTTCTCTTTTCATTGTCCTCAACCAGGTCTCCCTCGGCCTACAACTGCCTCTTCTTCCTCCAGCAGTCCACTCTGGCCCATCATGTATTAAAGTGCCTTCTTTTCTATTTATGTCCCAACCATTCCAGCGAGACAGTCTCACATATTCATCAACTGTGTACATGAACAAAATTAAATTTTATATCCTGGCGAGCTGCTTTATTGACATGTATATTTATAAGTGAGCAAGCTAAAATTATGAAAGTCGTATAGCATCTGAAGACTAGAGTAGTTGAAATATTAGGTGGGTGTGTAGTAGCTAAGTGTTCCTTATAATCACAGCCACCACGAATAAAAGAAGCAACGGATATCTTGTTATGGTACAGATCAAGAGATAAGAAACAATTAATAAGGCTCCGCATATACCTATTGTACACCCATGACTCACAAATAGCCTACCTGATAAAGAGACCACCAGGCCTTCTTGGGGGAGCCAGAGGTGCAATGGTTAGCACATAATACTAGCCACTAGAAGAATCAGTGTTCAATTTCTAGACCAATAAGAGTGTTGGACAAAGTTGGTTTCCTCCCTTATCCCATGCGACTGCTGCGATATCCTGTTTTAGAGTAAGACTGGAACTTAGCAAAATGAACTGTTTGCCTCAATGATCCTTGTGTACTTAATAAGAATAGATCTAACATTTCCCCTCGCTTTTCTACATCCTTAATAAACAGAGCTGTACTGTTGTATTATGCTTTTCGGGATACCATCAGTGGAAATAAAATGTTGTCATCAGAAGGAGGCAGATTGGAAAGTATGTAAGACACACGATGTCATTCTTCGACTGGATTGGTCGCAGGACTAAACATGTGGATAGGTAGTGGACTGCTCATGAGATGGTATAATCCCCGTACAACACTTCAGTATGTTGCTGTTCAAAGATTAATAAATGAATGGCTTATGCACTGGCAGGGAATAACAATGAACTGAACTATAAAGCAGGAGTAACGACAGTATCTCTCTAACCATCAAGCTTAGATCGGTGTTATGGTAATCCATATTCATTGTAAGAGGTTAACTGCTATAAACAATTACCTCAGTACCTCTCATAGCTCTTCCTCTTTGTAGTGCTATAACTACCGATAATAATTCAACGCAGAAGTGCAAACCGATAGCTATTCGGAAAAGTCTTGCAATGAGATGAACCAACCAAGAACAATCACCATAGTTTCAAGCACATATCTTTAAACGAAAAATAAAGAAAAACATTAACAGGCACGAGAGGAGGTAGTATCTAATAACCACACGCCATCCCTAAAACTCTTCCTTACCCAAAACAGAAACGCAAGTGAGAAAACATGATCATGAAGCGAGAGGAGAAAAGCTTTATATATGAGGTTAAACAGATCAAATGCCACAATGTGTTATCAGAAGGACACTGGCGCTCGTAACTCCATAGATAGAGAAGATGGAGTGGGTGGGTGACTGGCGGGTTATGGCGCTGTAAGATGCCACGCCAAACACACCAATTAAAGGCCTATAAAGCGAATTGCACAGAGAAATAATAAAGAAGAAAGTACCCCCCTCCCCCCAACACACACATTTGTTTAAATAATTTAAAAGATTTACAAGGATTCTGTCTGTCTGTCTGTCTGTCTCTGTCTCTGTCTGTCTGTCTGTCTGTCTGTCTGTCTCTCTCTCTCTCTCTCTCTCTCTCTCTCTCTCTCTCTCTCATCATTGTTCTCCCTGACCTCACATGAATATCCCTGTGAATGCTTGTCCCTCGCGCTCCCATTGGTTTACGTCTCCCTCCTCACTCACCCTTCCACTTCTTATCTCCTTCACCCTCCTCCTGCAGCTCCTCCTTCTCTCTTTCTCCCCAGCCACGCGCCCCTCTCAGCTGCATCATCTTGTATTACTCGTGCGTATCCAATACCTTTCTTTTCATTCCATTTTGTACGTCTCCTGCTTCATAATACCCTTCGTTTCACAATTTCCCTCTTCCTCGACCCTAATTCCTGGAACTTAGCCACATTTGTTAAGTCCTATATACAGCTCATCCTCTTGGGGGCTGTCTCCTCCTTCTCTTCTGCATCTGCTCCGACCCTGGCGAGGTGTGGTCTCTTACAGGAAGGGGACTACTTGTTTGTGATCGATGGGTTTGCTCAGCCAGATAAATCGAGTGAAGCAACAACAAAATGTAAAGTTTGCTGTCCATAGAAGTCTCAAGCTGTGATGAGAAATACGGAGTTGAGTATGTAAGTTAAGAAGTCACTGCATGATAGTGTTGTGATCCCTACCCTCACCTACGGAAGCGAGGAGTGGACCTTGCTAGAGGGGAACAAGTCAAGAGTGAGAGCAGTGGAAATGTGTTACTTGAGAGGAGCATGTGGAGTGTCTTGGAGGGACAGGTTGACGAATGAAGAAGTGAAAGAACGTTGTGGGGTGGATGTGGATGTGATTGAGAAAATTAGAAGAAATACACTGAGGTGGTTTGGACATGTGGAGAGAATGGAGAATGAAAGACTGACTGAAAGGGTGTATGTAGGTGAAGTGGAGGAAGGGAGAGGGAAGAGGAGACCGAGGATGAGGTGGAGGGATGGAGCTGAGAGGTATATGAGGGAGGGGGAGTGAGTTGGGGGGAGGGCAGTCAAATGGTGGGTGACAGAGCGACTTTGAGGCGTTTTGTCTGCTGCCACCCTTTGCGAGATTAGGGCGTCGGGATATAGATAGATAGATAGATGGAAATCTCAAAGGCACATACATACACTCAGGTATGTCACCCTGAAAAACACTGGCTACCATGTTTTAGCTGTTTCCTTGTTTTTACTTTCACACACACACACACACACACACACACACACACACACACACACACACTCGTAAAGCCACAGAAGCGCAGACTTAAGCCATTACGAAGATTTACAATAATTCTCTCTCTCTCTCTCTCTCTCTCTCTCTCTCTCTCTCTCTCTCTCTCTCTCTCATCATCATCATCATCATCATCATCATCATCATCATCATCCTTCTCATCATCATTATCATCATCACCATCCTATCCCTCTTTCCTAGTCAATGGGGTGAGAGAGACCCAGATAGAAGAAGGGGAAAGTACAAAATTATTACAACCTAATGACGAGTAGGCTAGTCACTGAAAATGGGCCACATATTTAGCCATTCATCACTCAAATCCCCCAAACCCCTGACTTCACCTCACAGTCCAAATAATCCACATAAATTCGCTTCGAGGTGCCTGTTAAATGGAGCTAATTCGTCGACTGTCTAGTTAATGTAGGGGAACAGCGTCATGTGCATCTCCGTACATACTCCTTTGATCTATTTTTTCTCTCTATCAGTGTCTTGCCTCCTAAACTTCCATATCTTACTTTGCTCGCAGATGTACCCTAAATACAGCGGTCTTGGTCTGTCACCTCCCCTTTCCCTCAAACAGTCGCACGTACACTCATTTTACTACATTCTCACTTTGTATCTATACTTTTCAAATGAACACTTTTCTAACCTTTCATCAGTCATTCTACTTATTTCACATCTATTACAAATGTTCACAACCCACACACTTTCCTCAAAAATCCAATTTCTACTGCTGTCACTCTTGGCATTCATGGCACTGCAGAATATCACACCCTTACGTTACTGTGGGCAATGCACTATTCTTGCAGCCTCTGTACTCTATCGTCTGCTCCGTGTCATAGATTTCATAGTGCTAGCAACTTCAGGTCCTTTCAGCTCCACTTTCTAATTCTTTCACATATTTACAGTTCTTTTACATCACCTCAGTTACTTTAATCACTTAAGGTTTACATTACCTAAAGTCATTTACCACTTAACGTAAATTACCGTATTCCGTAACAGCCACCACGATACTCCTATGTTTAATTGTCTCACTGCGCACAGGCATTCACAAAAATGCGAATCAGTCCACAACGCATACAGTCACTTCTGGTAGGCAACCCAGCATCATCTGCACATAATAGCGAGGAAATGCCCATTCCTCACCATTTACCATCAGCTTCACTCCTATTCTCTGCAGCCTAATGTTTTCACCTTTTTCCTAACCCTTATCTATCTATCTATCTATCTATCTGACTATTTATCAATACAATGCCCTCTCGTAATTTCTATTATTTCCAGTAGCAATGTCAACCTGTCACTGAACCATCCATCTACAGGTACACAAGTTTCACTACTGTCTTAGAAACCTCTTTATATAATTTTTTAATTATCCTATTTATTTCCATCAATTTAATTCCAATGTCCTGTCCACCTGCCTCCACTCACTGTCTGTCTTAATCCCTTTGGAAACTACCTCCCATTCCCCCATCCCTCCTTCCTTACCTTCCTTCTCTTTCTCTCTGTCTTTCTCCTTCCCTGTGTCCTCCCCTTCTATCCCTCCCTTTCGCGTTTTCCCTCTCCATCCCTCCCTTTCCCCTTCTCTCACCATCCCTACTTGTTTTCTTCCATCTCCCCACCATCCTTCTTTTTCTCCTCCCCTCATCCATCCATCCATCCATCTGTCTTTCCCTTTTCCTCTCTCCTTTATTCTCCCCTCCCATCCCTCCCTTTCTCTCTCCCTATTCTTCCCTCCCTCACTGCTATCTCTCTCTTTCTCCCTCCTCTTTACCCTTTATCTCTCTCACCTGAATGACTCGCCAGTGCATCTCTCTCTCTCTCTCTCTCTCTCTCTCTCTCTCTCTCTCTCTCTCTCTCGACTGATCCCCTCCTGACCTCACATGAATATCTCAGTTAGTGCTACTCGATCACGCCTCCCTCCATTCACCTCTCCTGCCTCTCTCTCACTCTCCTCCTTCTCTCTTTCTCCCAGTCCACGCACCCCTTTCGTCTGTATGATTGTATGATACCTGTCTGATACCTTCCTTTTGATTACGTTGTGTATTGCTTCGTAGTATTTTTTATTTCGTTGTTTCACCACTCACGTCCTTCTCACTTGGCTTTCTTCGCCTTTTCATTGGCCTCTTTTTCGTGAAATACTCACTCTGTCTCCCCACATTAAACACTTATCAGTTACTCTATTTTCTCGTCCCAATTTTCACCCCTATCAAGCTCCCACTCTACACACTTTCCACTCTTCTTCAACGCGTCTCACTATTTTATATACTCCCACCTTCGCCCTGCCACTCACCGCACTGTACACTTCTCAATTCTCCTTCCATCCTCTCTTACCCTCATCCACGCTGCAGCTTGTGGTTAGCTCTCTCTTTCTACCTCAAAGCCAAATTTCCATTTATTTCATAACCCATTCTCATTCCCCATCTCTCTCGGTGGCCTTAGCTCACCTCTAACTTCCTTTCTTCCTCTCCCTTGAACAGTCACACTTACCCTTCGTCTCACTATCACTTCCTTGCATTGCCAACTTCACTGCCTCTGCTTGGGTGTTTTGAAACCCAGGATTGATTTGAACTCACTCTCTCTCTCTCTCTCTCTCTCTCTCTCTCTCTCTCTCTCTCACACACACACACACACACACACACACACACACACACACACACAGCTATTATAAGGCTCTGTTCTTCACATACGCCTCCATTTAATTCCCCATCTCCTTCTGTTCATTCTTTGATCAGTTATTGTTCAACTGTACGACACGAACGAGAACAGTATTGAATTTGTAGTAGGGATGTACAGGATAGCAACAAACTGTGTAATTTCGGAAACTATTAAAACTACAGCTAATGAATGCATATCGACGAAAGGCGTACAAAAAAGTAGTAGGTGTTATTTCAGTGACTTCCCTCAAAACCCTCAACAACAAACCTGAAAAAAATGCCAAAGTGAACACCAAAACTATTATTCCAGACTAATAAAGCTATGGTAGGTATAATTATGCACATCGTTGGACAGCTGGCAAATAAAGTAAGGTCATAATGAGAGACGTGTTTCAACATATTGCTGAAAACAGCTAAAAGCATCAAACTCAACATCAGCCAGCGTCATCCTAGAAATGATTTAGGCTAAAGCCATTTTACAGTGTGTGTGTGTGTGTGTGTGTGTGTGTGTGTGTGTGTATGTGTGTGTGTGTGTGTGTGTGTGTGTGTGTGTGTGTGTGTGTGTGTGTGTGTGTGTGTGTGTGTGTGTGTGTATCTATCTATCTATCTATCCGTACAGATAGAGTAATAGATAAGTAAATAGATAGTTGCATAGTTTCAGACATATAAATAAAGTCAGCTGGAAGCATACCTATATATATATAAAAGAGCAGCGATGTTTGTTTGTCCTTCAATCAGGCCCAAACCATGGGCCATAGAACCCCCAGACCCATATACATTCTAAATCATGGTGACCCAAGGATGGTTTTAGGGGGTCAAAATTCAGATATGAATCATTCGAGGTCGCCGGTAGAGTGTTCGCCTTTTTGGCCCGGGCAATACCGGGCACCCCAGCAGCCCAATTTTTGGTATGGAGACTAACATGACCTCCAGTTTCGACACAGGCTATGTGAGGTTGACCTCCGAGGTCATTTGAGGTCATCGGTAATACACGTTCGAACGACTGGACCCAGCAGCCCAATTTTTGGCATGGAGAATCACATGACCTCCAGTTCGGACATAGGTTATGTGAGGTTGACCTCTGAAATCATCTGAGGTCACCGGTCGGAGGTCATTTGAGGTCATTGGTAATAGTAAACAAGTGCACACAAATACTGTGTGAGTCTGCGAAAGCTGAGATGGAAACCTCTTATAATCCCTCTTCAGAAACATCAGAGGTATGCTATATTTTCCAGAGGTATGATATTACAGGTAACTTAATGCTGTATTATTATTCTTCCCTTTGAATCATCCTTGGAGTAAATTCAGTCTGTTTTTTACATAACGAAGTTAATGAAAATCTTCGCTATTCCACAAACATAATTTACCTATTGTACAGACACAAATATCTTCCTTAAGCTTGACGAATAGGAAGGGGAAAAGTCGAACGAACTGAGACAAGCATTATTTGAAACACGATTTTCGTTGTGTTTCGTCTGTTGTCAATTTTCTTCATGCAGAAATGGGAAGACTCTTGTTTCTGTGACTGTACACATAGCAACACATCCATCTGTCCACGCTTAATTTCTTTTAGATGATCACTTGCAAGACGACAAGTAGGTCTGTGGGAGCATTTTCCTATAGGACCATCCCTGAGATATCAAACAGTGAGTTAATTATGTGGCTTTCAGGAGCTGACCACTTGCTGGGTTATTCCCTTATATCTGGATTTATACGTCTCCTAGGTGGAACTGTTACAGCATCACACATGGAGAAGGATGGTAGATTAGTGAGACAGCCACGGCAGTCAGTAAGATAAAAGTGTAAAGCCGGGGATAGTTAGTGTAGTGGATAGTATCATTCTGGAATATATTGAGGTTTATAATTTTTTAACGACCTCTATCCTTATATAATTGTTCAATGTATCACACAAAATTTGAAAATATAATTCCTCACCATCCTTTTGCTTTGTGTCGGTGTTTAGAGAGAGTGAAATATTCATTGCTAAGTGCAATGCTGTTACATCCGTATTATGTGCATTATGTTGTTACACTTCTTCACAGTAATCAACCCTGAATCTCACATACAAATCTTACAAAATTAGTACCACTGATTTCTAGCAGTATAAGTATTTCGTTTATTCATAATACATTACTTCATTTTCAGAATATTCTCATAATGTATGGACTGAGAAGTTGCATTGCAGCTCTCTAATACATTTGCAAACGACTGCATGCCTTACCTAGTAGAGTATGAGACCCTTTGGGATGAGAGCAAGGCAGAAGAAAAAAAAGCAGCAAAATCGTTTACACTTGTTAGTCTATAAAATGCACCACAACATACTACATTCTGAATCCCCATGCCATGCTAAATTGACAAACACATCCTCCTTACCGAGTCCTGTGTGGATGGAATACGGTTACCGCTGTGTTATAGAGTGAAATAAGTGAATTAGTGCATGAGCACTTGCAAAGTTTAATATCTGTCCTTCATTTGAGTGGAGTAATGTCTTCTTAATATCAACTCTGACTTCCAAGTATGGCGCTAGTGCATCAACAAGTTCCCGTTCACTCACAGTACGTGCATATACAACATAGTGTCAGTACGTCAAGGAGTTGTGTTTTTGTCGGTTACCAAAACACTGTTAAAACAAGGGAGAATGAGTTCTCGCAGTTCTGTTCACTTTGACTGTCCTCAGCTTCTTAACACCAGGCCGAGTTTTGTACTTCATTACTTCTGTCAAATTGCTAAGTGGATTTTAGGATTCTGGTGACGGACACAGTGATCGTAAGCACTCCCCAGAGTTTTCCTTTACAAATAAATGCCTTCTATGATTCTCGCAACAAGAAAATTATATTCTTTGACTTTTCTGCAGACACCAATGCATAAATGTAGAAAAGAATACAAGGAAAGAATTATGTTGTAGAGATTGCAATGGCACAGCACCTGAAGGAGGGGAAGCTGGTGGAACTGAGCTGTAAGCAGTAAAAGAGAGGATTTAGGGAGCATTATTACTGTATCTAGGGCTTTGGCGTCGTGTAACTAGATCAAATGTTTGAGGAAATGAAGAGCAAGGAGAAAGCATAGATAGATAGACAGATACATAGATAGACAGGCAAATTTTTTTATATGCTGCATATTCATTTACCGAAATTAGGAAAATGGAAAAATGTGCACAGGAACAGCCTTACTGTGTTAGTGATGCAACTGCAGAGATCCAGGCAGCGATGATGGCAAATTAAGAGTGGAGAAGAGGGAGGAGAGAGAGGGTGAATAGAGTGGAAGAGGAAGTGAAAGAGCTGAGCGCCGAAAAGATGAATGGAAATGTATAATGTAGGGAAGCTGGACAGGAAAGAGGAGTGGAAGCGATATTGATAGGTAAGGCATATTTCACTTTTATGAGAGAGAGAGAGAGAGAGAGAGAGAGAGAGAGAGAGAGAGAGAGAGAGAGAGATGAATGATTTTTGATATACATAAATAGTTTTATACAGTAGATATGAGGAATTACGATCTTACGGCGGTTATTATAATTCTAAGAATTTAGTTTCATAAAGAACTGAATAATATATATATATATATATATATATATATATATATATATATATATATATATATATATATATATATATATATATATAAACACACACACACACACTCAATGGTAGAGTGTGTTTCGCACGCTGGTGGACGCGGGTTCGCCTCCCACCAGAGTTATAAAAAACTTTGGGAAGCGTCCGAGACAGTGACCGCTTTGGCGGACATAAAGGGGTGCCGTGGTTGAACCAGTGTTGCATACTAGTATGCTTGCACCCACTCGGCTTAAGGCTGGAAGATTACACTTGGTTCACACACTACACACATCCAAAGCCACTACAACACTACAATCACACTCACAAGAACTTCTTACCCTACATACAGTCCCTACCAGACAGCCTAAGCCACTGTGTAGAGATACATTGGCTGTATCGTCCCTTCTTCGCTAGGGATAGGCCGGTCCTGCAGTGGACCTCAACGGCTGATGACGATGATCTCTCTCTCTCTCTCTCTCTCTCTCTCTCTCTCTCTATATATATATATATATATATAGTAGTACTAGAATGATGACGATGATATATATATATATATATATATATATATATATATATATATATATATATATATTGAATACATATTATATATATATATATATATATATATATATATATATATATATATATATATATATATATATATATATATATATATATATGTATGTATGTATGAATGTATCTATCTATCTATCTATCTATCTATATCTATCTATCTATTCATCTACCTATTTATATGGCTAGATAGATAGATAAATATATAGATAGATATAGATACATACATACGTACGTTCCTTGGAATGTCAGGTAAGTAACGATTCTCTCTCTCTCTCTCTCTCTCTTTCCTACTACTACTACAGCTACTACTACTCGTACTACTACTACTACTACTACTACTACTCTACTACTGTTACTACTAGTACTACTACTACTACTTCTAGTACTACTACTATTACTGCTACGACCACTACTACTACTACTACTAAATCATCCTAACAAGTAGCGTTTATGATGCTGAGACTACCAGGTAGCCTAACTTACGGGAAAACCAACGCAGGAAGGAAAAAATTAAGATATTAATATAGCTTTATTCTCCTGAAAATGTCACTAAAAAGTTAAAACCATATGCATTGCCTGTGATTTAGTTGGCTAAGGATTTTCTTCATTTATCAAAGAAATATTTTGCAGTATATTTTTAGACTGTTAGTATACATAAAGGTCAGATGGGTATAAGTACAGTACTGGTTCAGACAGGGAGATAGTGGAACCTCTTGCAGCTCGATGCACAATCCTCAGTCATGCATAGCAGCGCCTAATGACGAAAGTAAAAAGACCAAAATGTAGTGGATGTATTTTTTATGATATTTTGACATTATTTAACACTAGCATATTAACAACATTTTTGACCAGTGAAGTATACTGTATAAAGCATGCATTAACTGTCACGTTCTTAAAATTCTCCATTAATACTAATATAGCTATAAAACTTTCAATTTCTTTATTTAACATCGCTTCACAGATAAGCAGGGAGGCTTTCCACCCCAGATCAATTTGGGGGCCTCACAGACCAACCAACTTTCAGAAGAGAGACCAGACACACCCACAACCAACCCCTAAGAGTGTTCGCTGCGCTCTTAAGGTAGATGAGTCTCGAGCTGTTTTTTGTAATGGGCACCACTGCGACACACCAAAACATGAAAGAGTGTAGTTTTCACCCACAGTTGCCTTATGAGGATTTTAAAAACTACTTGCCGTATGAACCACATCCTCTGGATCATTTTTTCATATCAATCAACGCAGTGAAGATGGTGTCAGCCATTTTAACATGGACTGATTGAATCTATAATAATTTCTTTTGACATCTTTGCTTTGTCTCTTTCTCTCTCTCTCTCTCTCTCTCTCTCTCTCTCTCTCTATATATATATATATGTTTATGTATAGTTATTTCCTGAACGTTCTTTTTGGTACTTTTGTTTCTGCAGATATTATTGTCCAATACGTCAGTGGTTTTCTCTTTTCCTCCCGCATCTCGTACTCTTCCCAGTACTCCCTCCATTACTGCTTCCCTCCTATATCCCTCCTCCTATTTTGTTCTGCATTAATTATTCCATTCCTCCTTTACCTCGTCTCTCCCCCCAGTTTCCATAACTAGGCTCGTCCCTTCTGTCTCGATCTCCACCTTCTCTTATCATTTTCTTCCTTCCTCCTGTTTTTCCTACTACAGTTTCATCCCCACTTCCTTATTTTCTCGCTTCTGATTATCTTTTCGTCTGCTCCCTCATCTCCTGCAACTCTTACCCTCCTGATAATTAAATTGTCTATCAGCAAAGTTTCTTCTACTCTCCCATCTTCTTGCTTTACCGCCCATGTCCTTGGTCAAAGTCTCATCAGTTCTAGGTGTGCATTGCTCCACCTACGTTACGTGTTGTTTAAGAAAGTGTTACAGACTGTGTATTAAAACTGCGTGGGGCAAGCTGTGTGTGTGTGTGTGTGTGTGTGTGTGTGTGTGTGTGTGTGTGTGTGTGTGTGTGTGTGTGTGTGTGGGTGGTTGACTTCCCTTTTTCAACATTTTTTTTTCAGTTCCAGGGAGCCTTTGTAGTCACCATTCCAGTCACCCGTTTTCTATACCTTTCTCCTGTGTCTTTTTTTTTTTTTTTTTTGCCTACCTTTTTCCAGCCTGCATAGCACGTGCTCTTTGTACTACTCTTCCTTTTTTATTAAGTAGGATACTCCCATATTATCTTTTTTACCCTCCACACCTGTCCGAGTCAGAGGAGGGTGTTGTTATCACTGGGATCAGCATAGGTGTCCGTCCGTAGAGTTGGAGCTTGGCAGCAGGCCGGCTGGCCGGGTGTAGAGATTTCGTTTCCGGGCCAGAACTCAGAAAGTATTCACTATAGAGTCATGAGGAATTTTCACATATAGTTATGTGTCTTATATTGCACTTGTGCAGCACTTTGCATGGTATTAGGTAGAATACTGTGTCTTAAGTATATATGCTTTTTTTTTTATAGCTAAAGAAAATGTAAAAACAAATATCCAGATTTCAATGTGACCTGTGCAAGGACTCTGACAGAGCCCAGGTTATGTGTCCTCAAGGCGTTCTCCCCTTACGCCCACCTTTAACAATGAAAAAGATGGTGGAGGGTGTTGAAGGCCGTTATGCGCTTTGTTAGGTGTGCTCAGGGAGTGGGTGGGGGGGTTATGTGCTTAGTCAGATGGAGGTTTGCAACAGCGTAGCGTTGCCTATGTTTTCTGTTGCACTGTTAAATGACTTTTAGGTAAAACATCTCACTGAAGTCTCTCTCTCTCTCTCTTTCTCTCTCTCTCCACAACAGTGATGATCACGACAACATTTGCAGTGATCATAGGAATACCAATCGTGTTTCTGCCTCGCTCGCTTTTGATCTACTGCATACCTCATTCCTATCAGATACAGAGAGAGAGAGAGAGAGACCAATAAGAAGCACATTTGAAACAGCATTCTGTATTCTGGCGACTCCTTTTCATACGTCCTTCCTGTGTGCGTGTGTGTGTGTGTGTGTGTGTGTGTGTGTGTGTGTGTGTTTGTGTGTGTGTGAACTAAGAGAGAGAGAGAGAGAGAGAGAGGGGGAGGGGGAGGAGAGAAGGAGGAAGGGGGCGTGAGTGCAATAAGTAAGAGCAGTGAGCCAGCAGGGTTATCCACGACAAACCTCTGCTGCGTAAGGCCACCTCCAACAAAGGCGACCAGATCTTCCTCGCTCCAAGTTTCATCATTCACCTCTGTCCGTTCATTCTCCTCCCCATTCCTCTTTCGTCGGCGTTCCTCTTTTATTCTTCCTTCTGCCATTTTCATACCTCCTCCTCTACAATCTTTCTTCGTCTTTTCCCAGATTTTCCTTCTCTCCTTCCTTTACCTTCACGGTTCCCACACATCTCCTGTTACAAGAAATCTGTACTCCCACACTCTTCCATTCTCTGCTCGCGCCTCCAGTCTCCCTTTTTCGTTTTGTCAGTGACTCAACTCACACGTAGGAAAAAGCCTTACGTTTGCTTTTCCTTCCTTGAGAAATGACTAAGATGCTGATGGGTTTTCCAAGGAATAAAGTGCCACTGATGCATAACACTGGGGTCAAGTGTCAGTATGTGATGGACAGGGGGTACAAAGTTGTTGCTCATCTGGATTGTGTTAGGTCTCTGGGGCAGTTTGGAGTTTATTAAGGCATCTATAATCCCCACCCACATCCCCATGCACCCCACCACAAATCATTAAACCCACTCCAGTCCTCCACAGCCCACATATCTTATGTCATTTTTCCGTCCACTACATACACTTACCACCTCACCACAACACACACACCACCACACCTCTAATACACATAAGAAAACACACACTCCGTGATCCAAGCTTCCTATGCCACGCCTCCACAATCTATACACACACACACACACACACACACACACACACACACACACACACACACACACACACACACACACACACACACACACACACACACACACACACACATCGTACAACCTCACACATGACACACACCATTCACCCACATCCACTTCTACAAAACCCCCACACGTCGCATCTAGAGCAACACACGCACATTTCACAAGCAAATTTATTACCACAAATTGCTTTCCAAAGGCTTCTCGCCTCCCACTTTCCTCTTGGCGTACTTCTCGCTTGAATCGCTCGATGATTGCATAAGATGCTGATTGCAGAGAATGCTGGCTCGGGGATTCCTTATTTTGAGAGTTATAACCTCGTCGTGATTCTCAGATCTGGATATTAGCGAATTTCTGGGAAACCTTTTCCACCCAAAATGGCTGGGCGTTGGTGCTTGCATTCGCTATCAGACACTTTATTTTCTCCCTCGTTTATGGTCAACACTCCTCTTCTTGCATGCGGTAGAATACTCTGTTTACTGCAGTGTTCCAAAACTGATCGTACACTTAACAATATCCTCTGATATATTACCAATATGCTGAGAATCAGACGGGACGAAGGTGAGAGCCAGGCAGTCTACCACTACACCACTTATCAATGTCTTTCGACATTATCTTGACTCATTTGTAATTCTTTATTCTATTTGCACTTATTCCCCGGTTTTTTATTATTAGTGTCTGACACCTCCTCAGCCAATTTCGTTGAATAATGTTTTCTTTACAAGACTCTCAAATGCAATCAGCAATTTCATATCAGTCAAGAGATACACGTTTACTGCTTGTCCCTTATCCCTTCATGTGGTTAGAAGTCTACCTCATTCACATACACAGACATCCTCCACCTCCCATCTCCACACACAGCTTCTTCCTGTGCATGGCTCAGAGCATTATGCGTACTCTTTCTACTACCTCCCTCGAGTATAATAAAGGAAGCGGTAACAACCAGACACTGTTCTCGGAGGTGGTGAGCCTAGGAAGAGGAGCGTGGAGTGCGAGTGGGAGACTATGGCCAGGCTTTCATGGTCCAAATCATTGTAGTCACAGGAGTCCAGCCTATGCCTTAAGCAGTGAGTAGGATATGAAAAGAGAATGGAAGAGTAAAAGAATGTAGGAGAGAGAAGATTGATGAGGAGATATGAAGGGAGGGAGGAAGAAAGAAAGAAGGGAGAGAGAGAATATTTAAGAAGAGGTCAAGAGGAAGAAGAAAAGAATAAGGAAAGGGAACAGAACGAGGAATACAAGCAGAGATGATTGTAAAGGAGAAAATTAAAAATACGGAGGGAGTGGAAGGCGATGGTGGCAAAGCAAGATAGTACTGCAGATATTTTCAGATACATGTTCTTCATCGCACTGCAGCCCTGTAAAGAGAGAATTTCAGGTAAGGAGAGAGAAAAAGAAAGCCAGTGCACTGTGTGTGCATACACGCATAGGCGAGGCCGTCAAATTGGCCTGAAGAGGCCGGCCTCAACGAATCAAACCTGCTGCCCACATACGATTCAGTCGGCCTCACGTCTCAGCCCAGTTGCAAGCGAAACGCCATGGCGTGAGCGTGACTATGGACGCTCCACTGCCCACAGATGACCTGGAGCTGTATGTTATTGGGGCTGTTGCCGCGGCCTATATTGCAAGTAATAGAAAGAGGAGGAAAAAAAAAGAACCAAATGGGGAAAAGACTTGTTGATGAGGAGGAGTAAATTGTCCCCATCTGACTCTGTTGAAAGAATTGCGGTGCGAGAAAAATAACTCGTTTCATTACTTGAGGATCGACGAGGATTCCTACCTGCAGCTGTTGTCACTGGTTTTCGTCAACAATAATGAAGAACGATACCTGTATGAGGACTGCTATTTTGCCGCATGAAGGACTGACAGCCACACTGAGGTTTATTGCCACAGGTTGCTCGTAAGAGGATTTAAAATTCTCCCGCACAAATGACACAAGACTGACGCCTGACGGCCTGCGTTGCCCCACACACACTCAATTTGCCTGAACCTGACCGGAGCCTAACCACGAAAATCTGTCCACGGCAGATCCCATGACAACCGTTGAGGCCGCCGGCTCAGGCTACTGATCCCTACCCACACACGCTCCCAGGTTTGCCTGAAGGGCCAGCCTCTTCAGGCCACCGGACGAGCTCGCCTGTGCGTGTACGGCCCGCTTTAGATAAGTCTGCGTGTTGCAAGACATGGTATACGCTGGGTATTGCAACGAAGATGCAAAGGTGTAACTGAAAAGCCAGCCATCCTACACATAGTGGGTCAGTACATATTGAAGAATGGCAGAACACCTTTGCTTCACTCTCTTCTGTAAACACTACACTCTCCTAGAAACGCAACACCATTGGTTCAGCGGCAGCACGCTCTCTTAACAATTGAGATTAATATGGCTCTATATTTCTCAGTTTGGCTTGGATTTGAGGATCTATCTATCTATCTATAGCCCGACGCCCTAATCCCGCAAAGGGTGGCCGCAGACAAAACGCCTGCAAGTCACTCGTCACCCACCATTTGACTACCCTCCCCCCAACTCACCCCCCTCCCTCATATACCTCTCAACTCCATCCCTCCACCTCATCCTTGGTCTACCCCTCCCTCTCCCTCCACTCCACCTCACCTACATACACCCTCTTAGTCAGTCTTTCATTCTCCATTCTCTCCACATGTCCAAACTACCTTAGTGTATTTCTCCTAATCTTCTCAACCACATCCACATCCACCCCACAACGTTCCTTCACTTCTTCATTCGTCAACCTGTCCCTCCATGTCACTCCACATTCTCCTCTCAAGTAAATCTTTTCCATTGCTCTCACTCTTGACTTGTTCCCCTCTTATGGAGTCCATGCCTCGCTTCCATACGTCAGGGTAGGGATCACAATACTATCATGCAGTGACTTCTTAACTTCCATACTCACCTCCTAGCCTATTTTTCTCATCACTGCTTTCAGTGAACCAACAACCTTCCTTCCCTGCTGTACCCTTTCACGCACTTCATCCCCCAAAGTTCCTTCCTTACTCATCACACTACCCAAGTACTTGAATGCACTCACATTCTCCATTTGAGGATACCTCTCCTAAGTTCCATGTCCCTGCTCACCAAGCAGAGAGAAAGTGCCTGGAGTAAATCAACTAAAGGGTCGTATTTTGGGAGATGAAGCTGTAGATTCCTAACTACCACACACACACACACACACACACACACACACACACACACACGAGCAACTGCTTCACGCATGTACACCACCTCTACGCCTCTTATCAGTATAACCCTAAGCAATTCTGGGAAGATTTCATATCTGCACCTTGACGCTTTGAAATGGAGAGATGCGATGGACTGTAAAATTCTGCATAGTCTTCCTCTCCTGTTAATTGAAGACTCATTGTCTACTGAAGAACCATACAGCACAGAATTCATAATACTCGTTCTTCAGTGGTATTACTATTAGAACAATTTTAAATTTACAACAGGACCTGGAAGTCAACGCCACTGCCCTATTCTAGTGACATATGCAATAACCTGCAGCAACACAGACTGCATCTAAAGACACGTTTAGAGAAATTGCCCATTAGAAAATTTTCGATGGTGGTAATGGAATTTCTGCCTACCTCACTACTATCATACATTTGTTTTATCCCTTACAGTTGATCCCTTCTTTCCCTATTTCTCACTATTGCCTTGGTCTTATTTCCTGCTCTACCGTTACCCACCCCTCCCTCAGTTCCTCCCCTACCACTGGATATGCTGCCCAGTTTGATAGCACCCTCTCACCATCTACATTACTTCTGTTATACTTCCTCTTCTTTCCTTACAAAACCGCACAGTATCATATTTTATTACTCACAGCCTCTTTTCCTTCACCTTGCTTCGTCCTACCACCTTCCAACTCCCCACCCGCACACATCAGTCACTCTCGCCCACTCGCCAAGGACCAAGGCATTAAAGCCCAGTAACTATTGAAGACGTGATGTTTTCTCAACTTGGGGAAATTTCGAGAGAGAGAGAGAGAGAGAGAGAGAGAGAGAGAGAGAGAGAGAGAGAGAGAGAGAGAGAGAGAGAGGTTCGGTGGAGTGGCCTTTGTAAGTTGGAGACCAAGTATTATAGAATGATTTTACTGTGGCCTTATGAATTGGGTCAAGGATGGATTTATCATGCATTTTGATCGCTTTACTGAATGTATTTTTATCTGTCTGCTTAAAATATTATTCTTTTTTTGCACATACCATTTTGTACAGTGAATATAAGTCTGAAAATTTTTTCTCCATGCTAATATCGGAAGACTGCTCACTATAACTGAGTATAATATCTACTGATAGCATGCCTTTCAGTCTGCTATTTAAGTTATACATCGCTCTGTCTGTCAGTATGAACACCTATCAGGAATAAATACTAATGTAATAAATAAAAACAAAAACAAATAATCAGTGGTATACTAAAGAATAAGCAAATTCAGTTAGATGTAAGAAATTGTTAGAAATGTTACTTGCTGTCTTCATACTTTGTTTCTATGGAAGGAGCAAAGAATTAACTGCCCTTTATTTTTATGATGATGTGTTTGGTTCCAGGGAATTTTGATACATTAATGAAATCCAACTATTTTTTTTAATGCAAGGAAGAAGAAGCCAAAGGCCAGAAGACCTGCCTGACTGTTCCCTCCAAGAAAAAAAACGAAAACAAGGTAAGAGAGAGCCAAATTCAAGATCCGTTCATTTCGTGATGCGTGGCATACTGCGTTTGAAAGACTGAAGATCATAGGCAGTAGGAAATACAGACAGAGGGGGAGACAGTTCCATAGTTGGCCTGTTGCATGCATGAAGGACTGGAACAGAAAGATACTGCAAAATTGCCCATCAACGCTTTACAGTCCTCCATCCTTTCCCTCTTCACTTTCCTCCAACCACCACACTTCCCAAACTCCCACCCTCCTCTCCACCTCTTGCAGTTCTCTGTTTCCACCTTCCTTCAGTTATATTTGATCATACAGCTGATAATTAAGCCAAGGGGAAAAAGAAATATAGCTATTCTCAGCCTTGTTCTTGATTTTGTTTCTTTTTTTCCAACCACCCAAGACGCAGTCACCTTTAGTCTCTCTCTCTCTCTCTCTCTCTCTCTCTCTCTCTCTCTCATATTTCGATTCTCATCGCATACATTATTTTCATTTCTTATTGTCCTCCTCTAATTTTCCTCATCACCTTCCTTCTCTTGCCAATCTATTTTCCCATTTTATTCCATTTTCCCTTTTATTTTCCTCTGACACATATCTCTTATATCCCTTAACGATCTACCACATTCACATTAGTCTCTTATTTTTTTTTCTCTCTCCAAACGCCTTCGTGTATATCTTGTCCTCTCTCCAGTTTTCCCTATTACTTCATTCTTTTCGATTTTTCCCATCAACTTTGGTCAATACTCTGTTTTTTCGTTCTTCTTTTTTCTCACTATAATCTGTTCATTCTTCTTTTACTCCTGTGTACCTTCTTTCCTACAGTTTGATGGCAATGATATGCTTTGCATTTTTTTTCGTTCATATATCATCATAGCAAGTATACCCCTTTCTTTTTCTTCTGATAATCTTACCTTTTACAGGTTCCTTTTTAAATGAAGAAGCATATCTAGGAGCGGTCCAGACAGTCTTTCACACTGTAAGTACTTTTCTGTAGCGAAGCCTCATATGGTGCCTCACTTTAGCTTCCTAAGGGTTTCCATACCCAACATGCTTCACTCTACTGAGGATTCACATGGCACTTCACTTTATCAAGGCCTCATACAGTCTCGCATCGATCCAGGACTGTTTTACCTGTTCATTCTCTAACTGATTTGATTTACGTCTTTGTATTTTTCGTGTTATGTCAATGCCCAGTTCCTTTGCTGTCTCGTTCCTTTCTCTCATTCCATAGGAAGGAGCATCTTTTTAAGCAGCCTGGTCAGCCAGTCACGCCTAAGGGTTTTCACACACAAGGTGCTTCGCAAAATAAAGGGCTTTATGTTAGCGCCGCCCCAAAAGGTTTCGAATCTATTTACGTCTGCTGGACCTGTTAAATGTGGAAACCTCTCTAGGAGTATCCCCCTCAGACATTATCATCTTAAGGAGCGAAGTCCTGTAAAGTGCTTCTTTGTAGATCCCAAAGAAGCAAAGTGCTTCCTCGTGAGAGGCTTCATAAGTGGTTTGACATCTATGTATTATTTTTTAACTTAGTTGTCTTTATTTTGATTGACTATGTCATTATAGAAGTGACAAAAAAAAAGTGCTCGTGGGCCCTTTGGGCCCTCTCCTTGCCCAACTCCTGCGGAGGGCTCTCGGCCTGCTGTAGTTTATTTTAGTTGTACCTACGGGCAAAAAATTCAACAGAGATCCTCTGCCGGGCGCCTGGAGCAGCGTTTTTGGGTCATAATGTGATCGCTTATTAAATATAGTAAAAGTTTTTCAATCGTGATGGGACCAAGTTCTTTCACATCAGCGATTTTTTTGCTATTTTTGTGCCAATTTTGGTGCGATTTGAATGTGTAGTTTCGGCTGCCCAAAACACACACACACACACACACACACACACACACACACACACACACACGGCTAGTGCTATAGTATATTAGATATTAGAAGAAGAAAAGATATGAGGATAAGGATTTTCAACTGAGAGGATGAGGGTGGGGTTGGAGAAGAGCATGAAAGAGAGAGGATGGAGAGAGGCAGGGACCAGAATAGATGAGGAAGTAAAATTGTGGGAGAACACGGGACCGAAACTGTAAGAGGAAAGGAAAATACTTTGAGGATAAAAGTGCAATGTCAGTGATTAAATTATAGAAGGGGAAGCTGGAGAGAGAGAGAGAGAGAGAGAGAGAGAGAGAGAGAGAGATAGAGAGAGAGAGAGAGAGAGAGAGAGAGAGAGAGAGAGAGAGAGAGAGGACAAACTGAAAAGGCGAAAAGAGGAAATGGGAAGAGGAAGAATTTGAGAAGCGAATCCAAAGGAAATAATAGTACCAAGCATGGTAAGAAGGAAGTGAGAAAAATGAAGGCACTTTGTAGAATGGGATGAAGAAAGGGTAAAAAAGGAAAATAGGCTATGTGGGATAAGATGACAAAAAATGTAATGAAATAGAAGAGAGACCTAATAAAAATAAAATATAATCAGAAGATGCAGGAAGGGGAAAAGTTTATGAGAGTGAAGGAGGGGGGTTTGGGAAAAGAAGCAGGGTGAAAAGTGCGAGGATGAAAGAGGAGAGGGGAAAGAGGGAAGCAGGGAGGGGGGCAGCGAGGGAAGTGGATGAAAATGAAAAATGAGAGAGAGGGGAAGAGAGTCAGAGGCAGGCAAGAAAGTGAGGGAAGCACGGTAGGAGGAGAAGCTGTGAGGAGGGAGGAGGAGAAAAGAGAGGAGGCAAAATATTGCATAAGTAAAACAAACGACACAGTCTACACACACACACACACACACACACACACACACACACACACACACACACACACACACACACACACACACAAACATATTAATTTGGAAGGTTCCGCACGAACTATTTTATCACTCATCTTTCTTTTCTGGCGCCATAATGTAAGGCCATAAAGTAAGGCTGCCACTGTGTAACAAAGCCTTGGCCAGCAACCTGCATCAAAGGCCATTATTAAAGAGGATAGTTATGGCTTCACCTGTTCAGTACAGTAAGATCCTTTATAAATTTATACTGCCACCACCATACAAATTTATTGAGGCTAAGAGAGATCCCTCAGAACAGCTGGGTAGATCCTATGATGCTGCTTAGATTATGGAGGAAGAAAGTGTCAGAGTGAGCTTGTGTTACCTGTGAAAGGAATAACTGTATGGTCTGATTTACTGAGAGGCGGGGTTTTGGTATGGTGTGTGTGTGTGTGTGTGTGTGTGTGTGTGTGTGTGTAAATTCTCTGTACTCATAATTTTTCCCCTAATTATCCTTAGCAAAGCCTGACATATGATCCTTTTGCTTCAATCATCCCTATTAAATTAGACACCGATGTACTATAATTTTATGGCCATATTAAAATTGCCCAATCCCTGTGATAAAGAAAAAAACTTCCACAGCATCTCTCCCTGGGATTAGACTAACGGCCTTTGCTGTTCACACTGACACTTTAGTCTCATTTGCTGTGTCCTCAGATAGAATTAATTCAACCAGTCTCATTTTCATAACTCTTTAGTGTTGTTAGATGCAATACTTCTGAAACTTAAAAAACATTATCATGCACATTGCATTGAAAATAAGACTGTAATATTATGTGATCACAAAACCACATTTTTCTTACTTACCTACCTCCATTTACTTATAACTAACTTTTATTTTTATAGTTATATAGAAAAAAAATCGTGTATATTTCCCCACTGTACCCTCCCAACGAAAACAGACCATTTCTACCATAGTTACAGACCCACTTCAGTCATACGGTAACTCAGTGTGATTATCGTGCGTCCTTTAATCACGTATACTTATATGGGGATTATACTCACAAGTCTCCCTTTCCACCATTCTTATGTCCAAGTCAGTGGTTATAATAGGACGTACGGTACAGAAACCAAATAGCAAGCATCAATTGTGAATATTTACGTACCATATATGCGCAATATCAGACCTGTGATAATAAAGTGAAAGGAAAAATATATAGTAAAGATTATCTGCAAAATTTTGTATCGGCGTTTATATGAAATTAAGTACCACAGAATCAATCTCACACACACACACACACACACACACACACACACACACACACACACACACACACACACACACACACACACACACACACACACACACACACACACGCGCACACGCACACACACGCGCACACGCACACACACGCGCGTGCGCGAGCAAGTTGTCATCGTATCATTGTCAGACTGAGGACAAGGATCACTGTTGCTGTGTATACGATAAATTTTTCACCATGTCTGTGCAAATTTATCTTGAGTCTTCATTATTGCTCATTCCTGCCTGGCCTTCAGTGACGACGGTATTCAGTGTTTGGGCCGGTGGTGAATCATGAAAAAGATATAGAAACAGAAAATTGTGAGGAAATATGAGGGAGAGCAAAAATGGCTTTGGGTATTACAGAAGTTGCAAAAAAGTGAGGTAGTATGCGAAAGTGAGCGAGTATGAGAGAACGTGGAGTGAGGGAAACAAGGCAGATGGTAAGACAGCGTTTATGAGACGGATGAGACAAGCCTTCAGGACAGAAATGGAGAGAGGGGGTGTGGTGAGGTGTGGTGAGTGGCATAGGTGAGAGGGTGTGAAGAAAAGGTGTGGTGAAGGTGCAGTGTGGAGGTAATGAGAATATGGTAAGAAGGTGTGGTGAAAATGTGATGAGAGTGTGGTGAGAGGGTGTGGTGAGAAAGGCTGTGGTGATTTGGTGAGCAGGGTGATGAAAGGATGTGGTGCAGCTTTGAGATTTCAGGATGTGGTGAGATGGCGTGGTGAATACGTGACGAAAATATGTTAAAATTGGTTGGAGAGGTGTGTGTTGGTTTTAGGGTGTAGTAGTAGTAGTAGTTGTTGTTCCCTTGGCAGTCTGGCCGAACAGCCCCGAGTCCCTTAAGAAGGCCATGGCCGAAACTGGGCTTTCCCACAAAGCTCTCAAAGAGTGTATGTTGTGTTGTTGGCGTAGGTGATTTTGTGTAATACAGTCTTCCATAATGTGTGCTTAATAGTATGGGGTGCTGTGTTGCATCCTGGACAGGCATCAGCGACGGAGTCATCAGAAGCTTCTTATGGTAGCTTAAGAGGGCTGGATATGGTGCCCACATCTCAGCCAGGCCAGATGGACCCTGTCCTCATGAGGGAGATAGGATTCAGAAGGGTGGATGTCAGGAGGTCGTGCATGCGGCTGTATGTTGTCTCTAAGTGACTGAATGGAGCCGGCGAGTGACCTGAGTGTGGATATGCTTCTGGAAGCTGGTCTGCGGTGGGCGAGAGGGGGGAGGGAATGACAGTATTTGTGAATGGTATCGTGTGCTGGGTGTTGTTTTGATGATCCTTGGTGTGGGTGGATGTGTTCCCAGTGGATGTTGTGGGTTTGTGGAGGCTGCAGCAAGAAACTGAGTGCCTCTCATGTCAAGGTGATCCTTGACTTTGAGGACACTTTGGTTTCTTGATGTAGGTGGTCTTGGGTGTAGTAGCTGTGCACCCTGTGATTATTTTTAGGGCTTTGTTCTCTATGGTCTGTAGAGTGTTGTAGTGTGTTTTGGTGAGGTTAGGAGCCCAGGCAGGGCTTGCATAATTCATCACTGAACGTATGTATTGTTTTTATACTGTGGTGGTGGTTTCTTTGTTGTATCCGAATGTTGTCTGGGCAAGTGACCTCCTAGGCACTGAGCCTTGGTGTTATTTTATTTTTAATGTTTGTGATGTGTTGTTTAACTGACATTGATGTATTGTATGTTACCACAAGAATTTTGTGTTATTTTATTTTTAATGTTTGTGATGTGTTGTTTAACTGACACTGATGTATTGTATGTTACATCAAGGGTTTTGTGTGTGTGTGTGTGTGTGTGTGTGTGTGTGTGTGTGTGTGTGTGTGTGTGGTAGGGGACTGTTGTTTATGGTGAGGTGTGGGATGTGACTGTGTTCTGCTATCTAGTTTGTGAGAAGGTTCACTGTAGATTTGGCTGTGGCTATTTTGAGCCTGTTTGTGGTGAATCATTCGTGTAGTGTGTTGAGGTAATGTTGGATGATGTGTGCAGCTGTGTTTGCATTTTGGTGCGTACATGTAAGTGTTATATCATCTGCATAGGAAGCTATGTGTATCTGTGGTGTGTGGGGTGTATGGGTATATACGTGCATGTATAGGTTAAAGAGTGCAGGGGACAGAACAGATCCTTGAGGGGACGCCGTTTGTGAAGTTTCTGATGTTGGAAGACTGACCGGCAAATGTTACGTGTGTACATCTGCCTGCTAAGTAGTTTGCCAGCCATCTTTTTGTGTTATTGTGCATGTTTGTGTTGAGTATTTTGTTAGTGAGGTTGTGGCAGGGGATGGCATCAGAAAGCTTTGCTGATGTCTAGTATGACTAGAGGTGTTCTGTGTGGTGGCCTAGCTGAATTCATGCCATCGAAAACTCTCTGTGTAAGGTCTGTAAGAAGGGTGTTTGTGGAGTGTGGTGGCCTAAAGCCATGTTGTGAATGGGCAAGGGGGAGTATGTAGTGTGACTAGTTGTAGTACCAGTCAGTTCAGTGACTTTAGAGGGGGTGCAGAGGAGTGTGATGGGGCGGTGTGAGGAGGGTAACGTGGGGTCTTTGTTGGGTTTAGGGATAGTGATGATAATGCCATGCTTCCAGATGTTGGGTTTTATGTTAAGTGAGTCACTGTAGTTTGATATGTTGGTGAGTGCTTGTATGCCTTGTGGTCCAAGGTGTTTAAGGTGAATGTTGTTTATGTTGTCTGGTCCACAGGGAGATGAGTGCATAAGGTTGTTTAGGGTATAGTGAGAGAATGTGGTGAGGGAGTGGTGGGATGGTGTGGTGACCAGTGGTGGGGATGTTGTGGTTGGTGTGGTGAGTAGTAATGAGTGGGTGTGGTGAGTGGCTACTATAACCCAGGACTTAGTCAGCTTCATCTCAGTGGCTCCCAGGTTTACGTTTTCGTACCGTAGAATTTAGACACAATGCATTATTTTCCTCTTTAATAAATTGGCATAGATAAAGATACAATTTGTTCCGAATGCTCCTGTGGCTTATATAACTTACGTTCCTGTTGCATATGTAGAGGGGTAAGGGTAATGGGAAAAAATGCTGAGTGACAATAACACGATGAGACGGTGAAAAGAAGAAGGTGGTGACGCTGATCTTGTGACTGTGAGAAGAGTAGACAGTTGATGGTCATATACGTGAGTGGTGACAAAATGATGGTGTTAGTGGTGAGAATGCTGGTGATAAAAGGATGGAATAGTGTTGAGTGGTGAGAAGGAATATATGACCGTGGTGGCTAAGTTAGCAGTGAAAGTGAGCTTGGTGTGGAAGAGGATGATAATAAGGATGATTAAGATAGCGCAACTGATAACATAGGTATATATAGTCACCCACACACCATCCCCTTGAAACTCCACATCGTCTGAAAGGTACTTGCTAATTCATCGTGCCACTACTGAGAAAGACTACACGGGATGAGTAGGGTGGGTGGGTGGAGGGGAAAAAAGTGGAATAGGTGTATAGTGTGGATTAGGTCCTTATCCATGGAAGAAAATAAGGCCACTGAAGATAACAGGTTCATGGAGGAAACAGGTCCATAAGAAATAAATCCAAGCAGATAAACACCTCCATAGGAAAAATAGGTTCATGGTGAAGTACAGGTCAATGATGGAGAGTCAGTTCACGGTAGAATATAGGCTCATGTGGGAAAGTAGATACTTTGGGGATAATAAATCTTTACTGAAAATTGTTCCATAGAGAAAAATAGATCTATGGGGAAACTAGGTTCATAAAGAAATAGATTCATAAGGAGAATATAGGTCCAGGGGGATAATAGGTCCTTAGGGAAAAGCAGGTCCATGAGGGAAACAACAGGGAGACAATTGGTCAGTGCAGATACAGGTCCCTGGGGAGGAGGGGGATTGACTCCCTTTCGGTATAGCCTGACGAGCTTGGGTGTTGGTAATTTCTATGATTTTATGTTCTATTTCCTGTTAAATTAACCCTATGATTTTCATCACATAGTGTATTTTACTAAAATAATATACTGTATAGTTAGAAGACGCTAGACTCTCATTATATTCTTATGTAACATCAGACGGTACTGTTCAACTTAGGAGACCACGGTAGTTAAAAAAAAAAAAAAAAAAAAAAAAAAAAAAAGTTGATGAAAGCTATGCTCCACCTGTCAAATTCAAAAACTATCTCGTTGAGAAAAAAAAAATATTCAGATTGCAAATATAAAATGAAAAAAAAAAGACAGCATATCGAAAGGGTTGAATATAAATCATAAGATTGACATGGTAAAATATGGCTGCATTCGAGTGTAGTTTAATGAAAATTTGTATATTCTGAAACGACGGAACTATTATCCTAGCACACGCCTGGCATTTGGCTATCCAGTCAGGCACTTACGTTGTTGAGTGAACCGGTACATGGCATGGGCGGTATAAAACACACATTTCACATTTCATTAACCCTGCAATACGCCAACCTATCTAATTTCAGGCCAGCTATAAAATTCCGCAGCTGTGAATGGAGGTGCAGTAAATGCATTTATAAAAATGTCGCTACGCTGCCTGTGTAACTCCAGCTGCACCTGACTTACTGCCATTCAACAGGGATGGCCTACTATATAATCAAAAGCAGAACTTAGTCAACAGAAAGGAAAGAATCAGATCCGGGTATCAGGGTGTGCAGGGGTGCGGCACACCTACAGCAACACACACACACACACACACACACACACACACACACACACACACAGTGAGAGAGAGAGAGAGAGAGAGAGAGAGAGAGGCTAATTCTTGTTGTTTTCTCATGGCTGGAACTATATTTGTCAGTTACTCCAGTCCAATAGGAATCCTTGCCTAGAGGATGTGGAAGGGCATCATGGACTGGCAGGAGGGAGTGGAGATGACTTGTTATAGCAAGGCATGGTGGTGTTTCCGTGGCTAAGATTCTGAATGATCCGTGGGATAGTGTGTGTGTGGCTTTAAGTTTCATATAATTAGGAAATTGATTTGGTGTTCGAGATGATACCAAAGCATGGAGTATAATTACACAGGCTGGTCGTGGGCCCACAAGGCACAGGAATGTTTATTTGGTAAGCATTCGTTGATCTGGTCTTGGCGTGGCGTAACGTCCCATTGGTTTAGTGGTGCGAGGCTGAGAGTGGTGGTAATGATAGGGGTGGTTGTGAGGAAGGTAAGCAACCAGTGGGGCGAGGCAGGGAAGACGGACAAGGTGAGAGAAACAGGATGTGTGTGGAAAGACAGTAGGTGAGATGGAGAAGGAGACAATAGTAAAGGAATTAATGAAAGGTGGAAAATGAAGGAAGATGTAGATAATGGGGTTAACAGTTAGTTGTGTGTAAAAGATGGAAAGGAAAAATGTGGAAAGCAAAGTGGTGTACGCTGAACAAGAGAAAAATTGGAGGAGGGAGAGTGATTTGAGAGACGGCAGCACTGGATAGAGATAAGTTACCATGAAGTGTAGGGTAGGTTCTTAGGATGGAAGTGGTGAGTGGACAGTTGTGTAGAGTAAAAGGAGAGAGTTTTCCACGCAACAGGAGTGAGATGTGAATTCTACAGGATAAGAAATGGGAAGACTGTTAAGGAAAAGGGTAGATGTGAGGGCAAGCGTTATAAAGCATCGACTTACATTTCCAAAAACACCGCATTCATTTTTTGTGTCTATAATTCTTGTTAGCATAATGTG